>NC_134690.1:46267667-46567667 GCF_050947455.1 Rhinoderma darwinii | reverse complement strand
TTTTTTGTGGAGTGTTTTCCGACATTTTTGCAGCAGAAAATGACATGGCCAGATGTTAGCTTGATGTCAATGGCAAAATTTAAAAGGCACTACACACACGGCATTTTTTTAGATGAGGTTTTATTATTTGGTCCTGCTCTTTTTGGGTCAGAGACGTCTTTTTAAAAAATCGCAGCATGGTTGACTTTGGCGTTTTTTTAAAGCATTTAGTGCCGTTTTTCTCCCATAGACCTCCATAGGTATTTTCCTCTTCAATGTGTGTTGTGTTTTTCTTTAGCATTTTTTTGTGGCATTTTTTCAGAATAAATCATGTGTTGCAAAGAGAAATCATTGCATCACATGACCTTTGAATCACATGATTTACAACGTAAAAAAAAAAAAAAAAGTATAAACCTATAAAGAATGCAGGTAGTTAAACACACTATTTGCAAAAAAAAAAAAAAAAAACACCATAAAAAAGGCATATACCAATTTATTTAAAAAAAAAAAATAGTAAAAAAGTACCAAGAAAGTTGTCATACATTGGATTTTTTTAAAATCTATTTTAGACCACGTCATTGATACCAAATGGTAAATCCCATCTATAAAGACATGTTTATGAAGCGGAGACTTTAGTTTTTCATCTAGATGACGGTATTTCTTGGAGTGATTCTGATGCTAATAATAGCAGGTCTTATTTTCTTCCAGAAACAACTTCATGCAGAGATAATTAAAGAACTCCAAAATCTACGGGTGCAAATTATACATGCAAGACTTGGGAGACTCCAGGAATAAAAATTCTGCCAAGATTCTGTCATTCTGTAAAGTAAATTCCTTGTAAGAATAAGTGGCTATATGGCTGAGACAGATCAGGGCAGGTAAGGCTAAATATATGTTGTAATATTGATCCAACATTTAATGAGATTGTCTGTACGTTTTAGAATAAATCATAATTTTATCCAAAGTTTCCTTTACTGTCGCGGCTTAAAAGATGAATTCATTTATTATACAGATATTACACATAGAATGAACTCACATATTGCATGAGCTGCAGTAGACCTACCTTCCTTGGGTAGACCTTTAAATAGGGCCAGCCTCCAGGTGCTTTTGTGCCCTTGGGGGACAAAGTCACCGTGGACCCCATACCTCCCTCTTTTGGAGGAACAATCCCTATTTTTAAACCCAAGTCCTCCTGGCCCGTTTTGTCTTTTGGACCTTGAAAATAGATTTGCATTAATAAACTTACTATATTGCTCTAGAACAGGGGTAGGCATCCTTTTTAGTATGGCGTGCCGATAAGAAAAAAATCAGAGATGAAGCACCCAATGTGCCACGCTACTGAACACCAGCATAGGGGAGGGAAGGGGGGGGGGTGCACATAGGAGAGACTGCGGCTACTGAACACCAGCTTAGGGGAGGGGGGTGCACATAGGAGAGACCGTGGCTATTGAACATCAGATTTAGGGGAGGGGGTTGCACATAGAAGAGAGAAAAGTCAGAGATCCTCTTGGGGGGGGGGGGGGGTAGTTGAACATAAGAGAAAAACCTGCCAGTGATTTCCTTGGGGGACGACGACATACATAGTGGAAAGAGCTGCCAGACATTTTGTTGGGGTGGGTGGGGACTGGGACAAAGAAACTTGAAATGTTTGCCACTGTGGCATTGATTTCTAGAGTGAATTTAACTTGTTTTTACAGAGACCAGTGATGGCGCTGGCGCTGATCACCGGGACAGAGAGCCGCTCTTCATCATACGCTTATCAGCGCTAGATACAAGGAAAAAGAGCGGTGCTGCATTGTGTGCTTGCCAATCACACAACACAGCGCCACCCAGTGTTCAGCGCCAAGAAACAAAGAATAAAGCTCTCCTGTTTATCAGTGATCGGTAAGCAAGTTGAAACTGAGGTGCCGCTCTGCTCTCCTAAGGCTGTGTTCACACTGAGTTTTTTGCAGGAGGAAAATTCCTCCTGCAAAAACTGCTACAGTAGGTTTTTGCACAGTGGTTTGACAAAAAGTCGTCAAAACACTCGTCGAGGTTTTTTTTTCCTCTTTCTGACTCATTGAAATGGGGTTTTTGAGGAGGAAACCGCCTCAAGATGGGTCATGTTGCTTCTTTTTACCACGACGAGTTTTTTTTACTCATGGAAAAAAACTCGTCTGCCTCCCATTGAAATCAATGGGAGGCATTTTCGGGCAGTTTTTGAGGAGTTTTCTGGCGTGGTTTCTGCCCCAAAAAACTCGTCAAAAAACTCTGTGTGAACAGGAAGCAGCGCTCCACTCTCTCCCCCTGTGTTCAGCGCCGCAGTATACTCCTGGACTCCGGGAGAGGGGAGCGTGCCAGACATCGAGGCCCCACATGAAAGTGTCTGGTTTCTACTGTCTGTTAGATCTAAACTTGTATATTATTTTATCATTTGGTGCAATTTGGATTTAAAAAAGTCTATATTCAGATGATTTTTGTGCTAATATTTTAAATGTAAAAAATGTGAAGCATATAGCTTTGCATAAAAAAAATTGATACTTTACACAATGAACCATTAATGCCCCTCTTTGAACATCCACAAAACTGGGAGGTATGATGGACCCCCTATTTATCCTAGCTTGAGTTGTCAAGCATAGAGCATGTTTACCCAGGTTTGCCTGGTTCTGACACCTGCCCTTCCTTTTACAGAACCACAGATCTAAGACATGTATTTGGTTATGCCATTCTTCTGCCACTAGTCTAAATATAGGTCTACAGATGTAGCCGTCTTTACCTTGACGTTTAGGGGGGATTCACACGAGCGTGTATTCGGTCCGTGCGGGCCGCGTGGTTTTCACGCGGCACGCATGGACCAATACAAGTCTATGGGGCAGTACAGACAGTCCGTGCTTTTTGCGCAGCGTTTGTCTGCTGCGCAAAAAGCGCGACAGGTTCAATAACTCTGCGTATTTCGCGCATCACGCACCCATTGAAGTCAATGGGTGCGTGAAAATCACGCGCACCACACGGAAGCACTTCCGTGGGACGAGCGTGATTCGCGCAACAGCAGTGAAAAGGATGAATGAAAACCGAAAAGCACCACGTGCTTTTCTGTTTCCGAACATCCAAACGGAGTGTCTTTGCGATGAGCGAAGCCGGACAAGCGTACCGAACTTCACCGGGTTCGGCCAAACTCGTTTTGGCCGATCCCGGCAAAAAAATTATCGGTACGCGACGTCAGGAGATAGTCACTGTCCATGGTGCTGAAAGAGTTAAACTGTTTCAGCACCATGGACAGTGACTTGCGATCCCAAAATACATTAACCTGTAAAAAAAAAACGAAGTTCTAACTTACCGATTACTCCTGTCTCCTTCCTGCAGTCCGACCTCCCGGGATGACACTCCAGTTCAAGTGACAGCTCCAGCCAATCACAGGCCAAGCACAGGCTGCAGCCAATCACAGGCTGCAGCGGTCACTTGGACTGCTGCGTCATCCAGGGAGGTGGGGCCCGATGTCAAGAGAGGCGCGTCACCAAGGACGCGTCACCAAGGCAACGGCCGGGAAGTTCTCGGTAAGTAGGAACTTTATCTTTTTTTTTTACAGGTTTTTCGCTGTTGTGTTCGGCATTCACTGTCGAGGGTGCTGAAAGATTTAGCTCTTTCAGCACCTTGGACAGTGACGGGCGTTGACAAGCCTCATCTCTATGATGCCGGCTGCGCGAAAATCACGCAGCCGCGCATCAGACACGCATGACACACGCAGCTGTCAAATGGATTTTGCGCTCGCAAAACGCTGCGTTGTTTGCGCGCGCAAAAACGCAACGTTCGTGTGAATCTCCCCTTAACGCGTTAAATAAACTGTGGCTAGATCTCTTATCTTGACTTTTTCAATGGCTTTTGTTGTGTGATATCACGCAGCAGCAAGTTATCAGAATCAAAATAAAGATGACTACATCCATATGTAGTCTAGTATTAGTGGGCAAATATGGACCTTTAAGGCCATGTTCAGACGTAGCCAAATTTTTCCGATGCAAATGGCACAGATTTGGGGCAATTACGCAACGAATCTGCACCAACATTTGCATATTTGACAGGTAATTCAGATGTTGCAGATATCACAGCGGACTTGCCACAGATTTCCGTTTTTGCATTGCAAAGGCTGAAATCCGCAGTGAAATTCCGCTTCTACTGCGCAATGTAGTGAGCATTCTGCGGAGGGAAAATTCTGCACCGCAGCCTGATTTCCACACAGTTATTTTCTGCAACATCTGAACTATGTTTCCTAAAAATGTATAGAAAGAAATGCAAAAAACGGTTGCTGCAGAATTCCACTGCGGACAGTCCACAGCGGAATTCAACAGCAATTCCGCCACGTCTGAATGAGCCCTAAGGTGTTCATTTTTTCAACATTTATTAATATATGTAAAGTTATGAGCCATAACTTGCATACATGGATGGCTTTCGTCCCATATATTATATATATATATATATATATATATATATATATATATATATATATATATCTTCCGTGGGTGTAGGAATGCGCCTCATATTGTATACATTTAAGAGTTTGTCAGCTTTGCAAATTTTTTTTGTTTTTGTTTTAAGGATTCCCTGACAATAAGATGATTACACTGATGGAACCCGCAGCAATCACCTGTAATCTGTGGAGGAATCCAGCCTCAAATATACAAATTCCCTGCAGCGCCACTGCAGGAGAAATATGGTGCTTATTGAAATCAACAGGCTTCCTATTTAATCCCGCGCATTGAAGTGTCGGCTGTTTCATACAGTTAGTATGGAGCGGGCTCATACCTACCCTTGCCGGCTATGATGTAAGTATTTGTCATATGTTGGCAAGGGGTTAAGTTTGTGTGTGTATTCTTCTTATCTATGAAAATAATAAAGCATTGGTAGTTTTTACTTGACCATATATTTATGTCCCTCAAAAATATATAAAAACATGTTTCTTGCAGAACTATCCCTGGTTAGGATGTGTAATGGGCACTTAAGACACACGCACTGGACTGGATCTGTATCATTGCGTCCTGTGAGATGTAAACAAATTGTCCTTCCAGATCTTCCTTCCGTCTGATTCTTGTTTTCAGAACAATCTGCTCTGTTTATTTTTGTCTTTTCCCTTTCTTCTTCTTCTTCTTCTTCTTCGTGTTCTACCTTGTGATTACAAATGACATCTCTTTATGACTTTTTCCCATGCCCCCCCCCTTCACCGTTCTGTTGATGAAATCATCTTTCTAATTTGTATCAATGAGGTAACCATGGAAACTGAGATCAGTTGCTTAAAAATACCTTGAGAACTTCACAGCAATGTAGACATCTTCATCCTCCCGTGGATCTTATGTGTTATAGCGCGATGATTGATGTACATGGAAGTAACTGCTCTTTTAATATTTTAGCTATTTAATCAATTTGACAAAGTATATTCAGCCAGAAGAAATACAATGGGTGATTAGCGGAAAAAAAACCGAACACATTGTATTTTGTCATTTTTCTTATTATTGTTTTCTAAATTTATTTCAATATTTTTTTATTTTGAAAATTTTATTAATTTAAAAAAAGTATAAAACATATATAGCAAATGTTAAGATATACATGACCAAAAGCGGTACTTTGTATCATTATCATAAGTCAATATTGTTTTTACAAAACAATTACTACAGTATTGAAGCTAAAATAGCATGTAAACCAAAAGATAATCCATAAAACCTCAACACAAAGAAGAAAAAAAGACTATTCAATGCCATAGCAAATATTCACCAGTCTCTACCCCACACATTTTCCCGCGAGCACAGTAAAAAAATTAAAATAAAGTTAAAAAAAGTTAAAAACACTAAACATTAGTTTGATTTTAGCCTAGTGTAATCAAATCTCAATAAAATGTTCATGTTTTCCTTTGTTCTCACATGTTATTATATTATTATTATTTTTTATAAATTTTCTGAATTTTCCAAAAACATGACATTTTAGTGCTAGGGCCTGGCATCACTGATGCATTTTGTAACAATCACTAGCTGTTCGGATTTTTTATTTTATTTCTACACGCAGTTTAGGGTCTATGTCCCAACGATGAAAATTAACAAGTGTGTAAAAACCTCATGTCTTACCTTTCTTTTTATGTAGTTATGTCCTAGAATGCCAGCTACTTTGATTTCTATTGAAACCCAACAAGGAGAAGCTAGCTACTTCCTCCCTAACTGATTTCACTATTAAACTATTTGTCCCAGCATTACTTTTTTTTTTAGCTTGTTTAGTTAGACCCAAAACCTTTTAGCCTTATAAAGCCTATAAGATTTAAAGGTTTTGTGTTTATTTAAGAAAGCTGAAAAATGAGGCATGCTGGGACATGTAGTTTAATAGTGACATCAGTGAGGAAGGAAGTAGCTAGCCTCTCACTCTGTAGGGCTAGATTCAATCAAGCATGTATTTGCATAGTGAGAGTTTTGGAAAGAGAAGGGTTCTGTGTCTGTGATCAGGGCCGCCATCAGGGGGGTATTAGGGGTACTTCTGTAAGGGGCCCGGCCAACCCTAATTGAAAGGGGTGCCCGGCCACTGCCACGACTTGCATTTGGTAGAAAAAACAGGCCCCTGCAATGGGGTCTGTTCTTTTAACCAAAGTAATGTCGTGAGCTGCGGGCCCCCCTCTCGTCGTGGGGACCGTCAAACACCGCCCGCTTGCGCGTGCGCCCGCCCGCTCGTGCGTGCCCGCACGCGTAACCGCGAGCGCCGGAGCGCACACCCGCGAACGAGACACCGACGGGCACACAAGGACAGCGGCGCAGAGATAGCTTACCTGGGCCGCCTCCTCCTCTGCCTCCTAAGCCTCGTCTTCCTCCTAAGCCTCGTCGTCCTCCTCCTCTTCCTCCTCCTCTTCCTCCTCCTAAGCCTCGTCCTAAGCCTCGTCCTCCTCCTAAGCCTCGTCCTCCTCCTAAGCCTCATCCTCCTCCTCCTCTGCCTCCTAAGCCTCCTCCGCATCCTAAGCCTCCTCCTCCTCGTCCACCTCCTAAGCCTCGTCCTCCTCTGCCTCCTACTTCTCCTAAGCCTTGTCCTCCTCTGCCGCCTCGGCCTCCTCTGCCTCCTCCGCCTAGGCCTCCTCCGCCGCCTCGTCCTCCTCCGCCTCCTAAGCCTCGTCCTCCACCGCCTCCTCCTCCGCCTCCTAAGCCTCATCCTCCACCGCCTCCTCCGCCTCCTAAGCCTCGTCCTCCTAAGCCTCGGAGTCGTCCTCGTCCGCCTCCTCCTAAGCCTCGTCTTAAGCCTCGTCCTCCTCCTCCTCATAAGCCTCGTCGTCTTCCTCCTCCTCCTAAGCCTCGTCCTCCTCCTAAGCCTCGTCCTCTTCCTCCTCCTCCTAAGCCTCGTCCTCTTCCTCCTCCTCCTAAGCCTCGTCCTCTTTCGTCCTCCTCCGCCTCCTAAGCCTCCTCCTCCTCCTAAGCCTCCTCCTCCTAAGCCTCGTCCTCCTCCACCTCCTAAGCCTCCTCCTCCTCGGCCTCCTCCGCCGCCTCGTCCTCCTCCGCCTCCTAAGCTTCGTCCTCCTCCGCCTCGTCCTCCTATGCCTCCTCCTCGCCTCCTAAGCCTCGTCCTCCTCCGCCTCCTAAGCCTCGTCCTCATCCACCTCCTAAGCCTCGTCCTCATCCGCCTCGTCCTCCTAAGCCTCCTCCTCCGCCTCCTAAGCCTCGTCCTCCTCCGCCTCCTCCTCCTCCACCGCCTCGTCCGCCTAGGCCTACTCCTAAGCCTCGTCCTCCTCCGCCTCGTCCTCCTCCTCCGCCTCGTCCTCCTCCGCCTCCTAAGCCTCGTCCTCCTCCGCCTCCTAAGCCTCGTACTCCTCCGCCTCGTCCTCCTAAGCTACCTCCGCCGCCTTGTCCTCCTCGTCCTCCTCCGCCTCGTCCGCCTCCGCCTCCTCCGCCTCGTCCTCCTCCGCCTCCTAAGCCGCCTCCGCCTCATCCTCCTAAGCCTCGTCGTCCTCCTAAGCGTAGCTGCGTAAGGAGAGGGGGAGGAGTCCAAATGTAGCTTGGCGGCAGGCGTTCTACAATCCACGCCATTTTCTGGAGCCTCGCTGGCAGTGAAGGACTGGACGTCTGGACCGAAGACATCGCCTGGAAGACATCGCCTGACAACGAGGACTGGAGTGGGAGCCAGCAGCTCTTCTGACACAGTGAGTAAAGTGTCTCAAAGTGCTGATTAAGTATGGCCCTGTTCACACAGTGTATTTTGCAGGCAGAAAAAATCTGCCTCAATATTCCTTAAAGAATTTTGAGGCAGATTTTGACCTGCCCACACTATCTTGCTGCGTTTTTTGCTGCGTTTTTTGCCTGCGGCGATTGAGGACAGCAGACAAAAAACGCAGCGAAAAATGCATTTTCTGCCTCTCATTGATTTCGATGGGAGGTCAGAGGCGGAACCGCGGCAAGAAAGGACGTGCTGCTTTTTATTTTTTCCGCGACTGGCTCCTATTGATTTCAGATTAAATCAATGGGAGGCGGTTTTGGATGTTTTTTGGCCCTGATTCCGACGCAGTGTCCGAGTCAATATCAAGGCCCAAAAACTCTGTGAACTGGGCCTTATTGTTAGGGTAGGAACACACTAGGCGTGAACACTGTGGATTTTATGCAACACATTTTATTGCGGAAAATCCGCAGTGTATTACAGTCGCCGCTGAGTGGATGAGATTTGAACAAATCTCATCCACACGCTGCAAAAAAAGTTGACCTGCAGTGTGTTTTTTTAAGCCGCAGCATGTCAATTTATTCTGTGGAATCGCTGCTCCTCTGTTGCGGAAATGCTGCGGTTCTGCCGCAAAAATCACAAATGAGAAAAAAAAAAAGGTAGTTTTTTTAATTTATAAAAAAGTTTAGACTTACCCCAGCCGTAGTTTAGGTGACGCGATCCTCTACTCTTAGCGCAGCCCGGCCTCCTGTCATGACGTTTCATCCCATGTGACTGCTGCAGCGGTCACATGGTCTACAGCGTCATCCCAGGAGGCGGGGGCTTCGTTCTGAAGAGAGAGACGCGTCGCCTAAACTACGGCCGGGGCAAGTCTAAACTTTTTTTTTCCCTGCAGAATTCCCGCAGAGGACATGCCTTACGAAACCTGCGCCACTATTTGGTGCGGTTTTGCTGGCAGAATTCCCTGCGGCTACCGGGGCGGATAAGCTGTGTATTTTTACTCAGCATATCCGCCTAGTGTGTTCCTACCCTTATGATGTCGCTCCTGGAGCTGCTGCCTGTCTCTAAATAGGCAGTTGGTTCAGTAGAATTTGCAATTATTATTTTTTTTGAACCAGCTTAAAAAAATACAAAACTTGAGGCTGCTGGATTCACACGAGCATGTTCGGTCCGTAAAGGACGGAATATATTTCGGCCGCCAGTCCCGGACCAAACACACTGCAGGGAGCCGGGCTCCTAGTATCATAGTTATGTACGACGCTAGGAGTCCCTGCCTCTCCGTGGAACTACTGTCCCGTACTGAAAACATGATTACAGTACGGGACAGTTGTCCTGCAGCGAGGCAGGGACTCCTAGCGTCGTACATAACTATGATGCTAGGAGCCCGGCTCCCTGCACTGTGTTCGGTCCGGGACTTGCGGCCGAAATACGTTCGTGTGGTGCAGCACAATGTAGTTACATCCTCAGGATAGGCCATCAATAGCTGATCGGTCGGTCTGAGCGCTGCTTCCTCTTCATTTCTACTTGCTCACTGTGAATCGTCGTCACGGATGTAGCGCCGATTCACAGTATTGCAGCCTTCTCACAATGAAGTGAATGTGAGGAGGCTGCAATACTCTGAATTGCACTACATCTGTGTCGACGATTCTCAGAGAGCAAGTAGAAATGAAGGGGTAGCATGATCTAGTGCTGGACAAAGTACCGTTAACCGGCGGTGCCACGGTAGGGGGGCCCAGAAAATTTAGCTGTATGGGGCCCTGAAATTCCTGATGTCTGAGATTAGTTACCAGGTAGAGCTGAGAGAGGGAGGGTGATTGAAATGATATCCATAAGAACTAATATGACTAACAAAATGTAGATATTTGTCCAACTTCCAAAAAAAAACAGTGTTAAAATACAGGTCCTGACTCCTTTTCTTGAATAGAATGACTATAATGGGTGCCATATTTATTGACACATGTCTTTTCATGAAGATTCCCTGGA
This sequence comes from Rhinoderma darwinii, assembly GCF_050947455.1. NCBI lineage: Eukaryota > Metazoa > Chordata > Amphibia > Anura > Rhinodermatidae > Rhinoderma > Rhinoderma darwinii. The sequence goes on along the minus strand of NC_134690.1, from coordinate 46,557,566 downwards.
AATGGGATATGCCATAGGGATACATTTATGCATCGAGCCAATGCAGCAACCTAATGAATGAAGCAAATGTAAGTAAAGCCCTTCCCATCCCCTTTATAGGTAATTGTTATCACGTGTCCAGGAGTACAAAAAAAAGAGTCTTTTTTTCCAGAAACTGCAGGTCTTTCCTATGCAAGCGAATGGTGCTGAACTGTAGTACCGAACACAGCCCATTGACAGACATGGCGTTGTTTCTCAAAAAAAGTTAGATACTTTTTTTTTCTAATCCTGGACAACTCATTTAAGGGTGACATTTTAACATTGTCTATATGAGGACATCTAGTGCTCTGCTATTTCAGCTTTATTTATAGCTTCCCCAAGAACATATTTAGCTCAAAAAGATGACACTCCAACATCGTGGTTGCTAAGATTTAGAATATTATATGTTAGAATATTACTAAGCTATAGCCAGGTAAATATTATCCATTAGCACAAGAGGCCCATGTCTTTAGGCGTCCCCGCAGAACACTGTGCCTAGTCTTCAGGGTTATGGCTCGCTTACGGTATGTTCACACGCTTACTAAAATATGTCTGAAAAGGGAAAACAGCTCCTGTTTCAGACGTTTTTTTAATTAACTCGCGTTTTTCACGGTTGTGTTTTTGGAGCTGTTTTTCTATAGTCAATGAAAAACGTCTCCAAAAACGGCTCAAGAAGTGACATGCACTTCTTTTTTGCGGGTTTTGTCGGAACAGAACGCCGTGTTTCCCATTGAAATTAATGGGCAGATGTTTGGAGGTGTTCTGCTTCCGATTTTTCAGCCGTTTTTCAGGCCGTTTACGGACAAAAAACGGCCGTAAATAGCCCGTGTGAACATACCCTTATAGTTCATGTAGTGAAGTTTATGCAGCAGTCTCCATTCATTACTTATCCGTTTCTTGGCATGGCTCCTTACAAGACACAGCTCTGATAACTGGGAGATTTGTTGCCTACAACAATTATTTTTTAGGCTGCATAAAAGATGCGATCAGCCGACAAACAAGTGTTTGCTGACATGTTTACACAGGCTAATGATCGGGAATGAGGCTTCTTGTGAACATTTATTTAGCCGATTATTGGACCGTGTAAATGGACTTTTACTTAGACAGACAGATAAAAAGAAACACAGACCTTCATCTCTAACCCCACGTTCATGTTTAGAGATTGTCCTGGCGACAGAACCTGGTCCCTTCGCACTCCATATTTATGAATGCCGAAATCTCACGACGTTCCTCCACATCTACATATTGCGATGGCAGCCGTGTCCTCTACATTTTTTCGATCATCCTTCTCCGGTAATATATTGTATCATTAGTTCCTTTTTCCAATTTTTGCCTTTGTATTTGCATTTTTTGATAATTTTTTCTACTTTCTATCCTATAGCTTGGATAACATAAACCATATAGATATAGATATACATTTTAAAATGCAACAGATTCACACGTTGCGTAAACACAGCAAATACAATAGCAGCAGAGTGGATGAGATAAAACAAATCTCATCCACACACTGCGTATAGACTGAGTGGAAAAAATGATCAGATATTGACCAGCGGTGCTTTATTTCGCAGCATGTCAATTGTATTTGCGTAAACGCTGCTTTTTTGTTGCAAGTGTTCCCCATTGAATTCAATGTGGAGACGTGGAAGTAAAACCTGCAACAAATATCAGTTGTTGCGTTTTTTGCATCGGGTTTGCAGCGATTCCGCTGCAAAAAAATCAGAAAAAAAATAAATCTTATACTTACCCAGGAGTCTGAGTTTCTTCACCCAGGCCGGCCTCCTGGGATGACGTTTCATCCCATGTGACCGCTGCAGCCTACCACAGGCTGTAGCGGCAGTCACATGGGATAGAACTTCATGCCAAGAGGCTGGCCTGGATGAGTTCAGCGGGCTGACACTTTATCCCATGTGACCGCGGCTGCAGCCAATCACAGGCTGCAGCGGTCTTCTGGGGTGAAACGTCATCCCAGGAGGCCGGGATGCTAGCAGGCCGGATAAGTACTGCAGTTTTTCGCAGCGGCAGCCAATCACAGGCTGCAGCAGTGATTTGGGGTGAAACATCAACCCAGGAGGCCGGCTAAGTGCTGCAGTTTTCTGCAGCGGACATTCCAGGCGAAAAACTGCACCACAGTGTAGTGCGGTTTTTCGCCCGGAATTACTTGCGGCGCACAGGGCGGATACGCTGCGTGCTATTCTGCAGCGTATCCGCCCTGTGTGAACTCAGCCTATATGTGCCACTCTAGTAATAATGGTTATGTTATTTTTATATACAAATACAACTTGAAAAACTTCAAGGATGGACCGAAACATTGTATGTTAATATTGGATGAAGTATCTAAAGCTCCTTTTTTGCTTGTGATATATCTGAACCTTTGTGTTGAATAAAGTGGAAGGCTATATTCACACGACAGTGAAAAAAAAATGGCCATTAAAAACTGATCAACTATCAGTTTTTCATGGCCGTTTTGAATCAGTGTCTCCAAATTTTCATCCATTTCCAGTCCGTCTGTCCGTTTTTAATGGCCGTTTGACATCCATTTTGCATCCGTTTTTCATGGCCATTAAAAAAACTGATGAATTTCGTTGGTCAGACTTTTTTTGTCCCAACCTCCTGAAAACACCCAAAGGAAGGTCATTGTCATAATTGTTTCACAGCCCCCTGTAGATGATGACACACAGCCTCCCTGTATATGATGGCACACAGACCCTCTGTATATGATGCCACACAGACCCCCTGTAGATGATTCCACACAGCCTTCCTGTATATGATGCCACACAGACCCCCTGTAGATGATGGCACACAGACCCCCTGTAGATGATGGCACACAGACCCCCTGTAGATGGTGCCACACAGACCCCCTGTATTTGATGCCACAAAGACCCCCTGTCTATGATGCCACAAAGACACCCTGTAGATGATGGCACACAGCCCCCATGTAGATGATGCCACACCCCCCCCCCCTCCCTGAAGTGATCTTCCGGGACTGTCTCTGTAAATTCAGGACAGCCCCGAAAAATTTGCTACAGCTGACTACAATGCCCCCTGTACTAGCGCAACACTACCCTTGTAGTGAACGCATCAATATCCGTCATTTAATTCTGCCTGAATGCCCTACATACTCACCGATGCAGCGCAGTCTACTTCACGTGTGGTCTCTAGTCTCACAGGTTCTGCGAAGACGGCGCGATGACATCATCTCGTCGCCTTCGCAGAACCCGTGAGACTAGAGACCACACCTGAAGAGGACAGAACTGCATCGGTGAGTATGTGTCATCACACCGCCGATAGCCAGCAAGGGAACCAATAGTTCCCTTGCCTCTTAAACCCCCATGTCACAGATCAGTTTTTAATGGTTGTTACATGTATTGACAGCAGTTAAAAATGAATCCATTGACTTCTATGGGGGCCGTCTGGCCGTGAAAATGGCCAAAAATAGGACGTCCTATTTTTTGACGGCCATTATTCACGGGCCGTAAAAAAAACTGTCCATGTGAATACACTCATAGAACATCAATGTTCTGAAAACGGCCGTGACACGGCTGTTTTTCACTGTCTTGTGAATATAGTCTTAATTATTACAACATACTCAATGTACAGTGGATGTTTTGGGCCATGTTCAGATTCTGCACCAAAAACACTGCCGCAATTTACAAGTGGATGAGGTTTTCAAAACATCATCCACACGCATTTTGCGGTTTTTCAAATTTGCATCATGCTCATTCATTTGTGGAAATGTTGCAGATTTTCCTTGGATTTCAATCTTTGCAATACATAGGGTGAAATTTGCGGCAAATCTGCAGCAAAATCCACTGGAAAATCTGCATGTAGCCCATGTGGATATTGTTACGTATATTCTGTGAAACCTGCAGCGGATAAGGTCCAGTATGTGTAGACTTACCCTAAGGGTATATTCGCATGCGGCAGATTTGTTGCAGAAATTTCCTATTCATCTACATGGAGCTCGCAGAAATCCATGTGCTTGCCACCTAAACAACCTCATTCAGATGAATGGAATAGATTTTTAGTAGCAGAAATTTCTGTAACAAATCTGCCGTTCGAGAATAAATTTTTACATTGTATTGAGCCCTAAAGTATGTAATGGAAACATACGCCGAAAATCTTCAGTAAAATTAGCATGTGACATGTGCAGATTTTGCTGTGTAATTTGTTGCTGATTTTACCCCCTCATTAAAAGGAGTAAAATCCACGGTGAAAATCCTCTACAGAAATAAACATGGAAATTTTCTGCAGCGTGTGGATCAAACTTGTTAAAATCTCATCCACTTTGCGGCTACGGTTTATCCACAAATCCGGATGGAAAATCAGTAGCAATTCCACCATGTGTGTACATGCCATAACACTGACTGATCATGATCTTACCGGAGACCGTTGTATGCCCACAGTTTGCGAGAAGGACCTGACTATAGAATCCAGGTAGACTGATGGAACTTCGTCTCCATTTCCCCTAAATAATTCATATAGGAAATGGTAACGTATTTATAAAGAGGAAGGTGCTTATTTTTCTTTTCTCCTTTAAGTACGCAGCTTGTTGTGTCCTCTAGCACCGCTGTGTGATTGCCTATTACATCTTGTCTTTTCCTTAGGAATGTAAGAATCCATCCCCAGCAGCTTTTATGCTCTTAACAATCATTAATCAGATGAGTCTGGCACAGGGCACTGCCTGGTACAGGACTGGAGCGCAGTGCCTCACATCCCAGCTATGGGAAATGGATAAGTATGGGAAAGCTCAGGCCTTTTCTGCGAGTTATGTTTTCCCAATTAGGGAGTTTAATGCTTTGTCATTCCAACTGTGTGAGTGTTTAAGACATGGCAGGTATTAAATATCCAAGTCACTCAACGTAATGTATATTTACAGGATCCCCGGATTAAAATGACTATAAAATATGTGCCAGGTTCCTAGCAGTATTATTTGCAATATGACTGAACAAAATACCGGCTCTCTAGACACCCCAGACCATGGAAATTGGAATTGGTTGATAAACAAAAAGTACATATTTATTACACTCTAAGATATTTTTGTCACAGTATTGGTACCAATAATTGTACAATATAATGAAATGTGCTAAAATACCTAAAACACTAAAATAATACAATCAAATGGCGCTAATAGCAATTGTAGTGCAAGAGACCTAAAAACTCCACCGTGAAGCCCTCGCGGAGCATCTGTCGAAATATCTGCACTAAATATCCACTTAGCGCTTCTCACCACCCAGGGATGACTGGTGGCACATGAAATCGACTTTTTCAATGAAGATAATGCCGTCTTATTCAGCAACTTGACGTCTGTGTGGCATCTACGTAAAGACGCTCTAGAGGATGCCTGTCTATGGTCTGGGCCATGCGCCTACATACGGCACATATGGAAATGTTGTGATTGCTGTCTAGTTGCACTTCGTCTGTACGGTGCTGGATGGTATTGCGGCTGCGCAGTGTGGCCTCAAAGACACCTGGACACTGTTTCTACGTGACTTAGGCCTTATTCACATGAGAGTGTCCAATTTGGGTTGGCAAAAAATGGACAGTTTTTCATCCATATGAATTTCTGTGTTGTGTCCGTGGGATTTCCATGTGTCATTCATTTTTGTCTTCTGCAAGGATGTCCTGGTTTTACTTTTCTTTATTTTCTCCATTTCCTAGCATCTGATCCGTGAGAAACGAACAGCACACGGATGTAGTCACGCACCTGTAGATTTCAATTCGAGTCTGTTCCGCAAAAACGCCACCCATTCACTTGTATGGGTCAGTGTGCTGTCCGTTGTTAACAGCACATGGAAGAGAAATGCTTTAGCATTAATAAGGCCTAAGTGTGGCTCGCGGGTTTTTCTTCCCTCGTACTTGCATATAATAGTTGAACATAGTTATTCTTGAAACTCTGGCAACATGCAATCTGCTAAACGTGTTTTGGAGCTACCGAAACTTCTTCATCTGTAGTTTTCAAATAATATACATGTCTCTTCAATGTCCCGTTCTTATTTTGGATATAGCAATGTATCCAAAACCTGAACTAGATTGCCTATAAAGTCCATAATAATATACATACTGTATATTACACCTAAGGCCTCATGCACACTTCCGTGTGCCGTTGAACGGCCGCTAATGACAGTTCCGTGAATCACGGACCACACACGGATGGCTTCCGTGTGCAGTCCGCTGTTTCACGGACCAAATCAATGCAAAGGCCGATACTTTTCCTTCAAAAAACAGGCAGGAGTAGGACCTGCCCTATTTTTGATGGAATGGCCGCATGGTTCCGTTAAAACAAAGGAAGTGTGCATGGCCCCATTTAAATGAATGTGTCAGGGTGCTATCAGTTAAAAAAACGGATAACACCCTATCAAAAAAAACTGAAGTGGGCATGAGGCCATAGGTTTCTGTTTGCATCACCATTGATTTTTAATGGTGACGGATACGGCGCAAATGGTTTCCGTTTGTTTTAGTCAGGGTTCCGTTCATGGGTTCCCCTGCCGGAATGCTCCGTAGACCTGACGCAGATGTGAACGAAGCCTAACTAAAGCAAAAATAAAATAAACATAAAAAAAATTAATGTGCTTAAAACATTGACAGTAATACACAGGTTCAAAGGCTATGTACACCTTTGAGGGCTTATTTTAAATAAATAAATAAATAGATAAGTCAGTGTGATTAGTGTAACTTCTTAATTCATTTTTATTAAAAATTAGTTTTACTTTTGGAGATACGGCTGTTCTGTATTCTCTATAGCTCGGCCGCTATTTTATTACCGGAGCCATCTGCTTCCGGCATGGATGTCCGGTGCCTGGAGACAGCCGTAGCAGCTCATTGGTGTGGGGTCGGGATGTTGGACACCCAAAAATCATATACTGATGACCTATTCGGTGGATAGGTCATCAGTTGTCGGTAGTGGACAACCCCTTTAAGGCAACCAGCAGAATTGTGAACACAGTTAGGGCTTATTCAGACGAACGTAAACTACGCGCGTGCAACGCGCGTGATTTTCACGTGCGTTGCCCGTAGCTATATTTGTCAATGGGGCCGTGCAGACATGGCAGCGTTTTTTGCGCAGCGTTGCTCCGTTGCAAAAAACTCACGACATGTCCGTTGATTCTGCGTTTTCAACGCATCACGCACCCATTGAAGTCAATGGGTGCGTGAAAACCACGCATGTCGCACGGAAGCAGTTCCGTGCGAACTGCATGTTTGCGCAACAGCTGTCAAAAGGATGAATGGAAACAGAAAAGCACCACGTGCTTTTCTGTTGCCGAACATCCAAACGGAGTGTCTTTGCGATTAGCGAACCCCGACAACCGAAGCTAAGTTCACCGAGTTCGGCCAAACTCGTTTTGGCCGAACCCGGCAAAAAAAATTCCGGTCCGCGACGCCGGGAGACATTCACTGTGCATGGTGCTGAAAGAGTTAAACTGTTTCAGCACCATGGACAGTGACTTGCGATCCCAAAATACATGAACCTGTAAAAAAAACCGAAGTTCTAACTTACCGATTACTCCTGTCTCCTTCCTGCAGTCCGACCACCCGGGATGACACTTCAGTTCAAGTGACAGCTCCAGCCAATCACAGGCCAAGCACAGGCTGCAGCCAATCGCAGGCTGCAGCGGTCACTTGGACTGCCGCGTCATCCAGGGAGGTGGGGCCCGATGTCGAGAGGCGCGTCACCAAGGACGCGTCACCAAGGCAACGGCCGGGAAGTTCTCGGTAAGTACGAACTTTTTCTTTTTTTCACGGCATTCACTGTCGAGGGTGCTGAAAGAGTTAGCTCTTTCAGCACCTAGGACAGTGACGGGCGTCGACTAGACTCATCTCTATGATGGCGGCAGCCGCGCATCAGACACGGATGACACACGCAGCTGTCAAATGGTGTTTGCGCGCGCAAAACGCAGCGTTGTTTGCGCGCGCAAAAACGCAACGCTCGTGTGAATCCGGCCTTAACGGTAGAGAAAATATAAATGTAAAAAATAAGTAAAAATCATTTTTTTTTGTTATGGAATTGGGATTATGCTTTAATCTTCACCTGTTCAGACATAAGCATCATTGTAAGCCAATAAAAATAAATTCCCAGTATGAGATTTTTCCTCTGTACATAGCTTGATGTCAGACAGGTAAGATTTCTCACAATCTGAAATATCTTAGATCCTATTATGTCATTTTAGCTGTCTGTAAAACACGAAATATAATACATACAGGGAAGAAGGTCCACAGAAGTATCCAACTAGTATTTCAAGTCACTTTAGTGTGTCAAAACACTAGACAGAGTATGTCATAGGAATCTAGGGCTAAGACCTAATGCACACAAATGTGTTAATGCGTCTGCAATTAATCTGAAAAAAATGAGGATGAATTGCAGACCCATTCATTTTTATGGGCCCATGTACACGACTGTGGTTTCCACGGTCCGTGCATTGGCCGGGAGCCCGGACCGCAAAAAGATAGGACATGTCATTATACGGGCCGCATCCGGGCTCACTGAAATCAATGTGTGCATGATCCGTGATTAGCGGGGTGTCACACCGCGGCCGTCGGTGCCATAATCACGGGCAGTGCACGCGGCTACGGATGTGTGCATGAGGCCTAATTATAGATGACTAGGTAATATTAGCAGGGTCTGTGAGCTGAGATCCTATTAGAAACTCATAGCAAATGGACCTGGTGTGTAATGTTTTTTAACCCCTTAAACACTTCTGACACTTTAATAGCGCCTTATGTTATATGTTAGGGCACATTCATCTATGTTTCAATAATAACTACAAAGTTATAATGGTAAAGAAGACGGAATTCTATACAAGAATTAACACATTCCATCTACTAAGCATTAAAGGTGTTGCCTGCTTTAGTTAGAAGAGTGCACTGAAACTAAGCTGGAACCCCCAGCAATCATCTGTGATCTCTGTTGAATTTTCCTGTAGTGACACCACAGGGGAAATGAAGCATTACAAGCTGCCGATTGAAATCAATAGGCTGCCTAGTAATGCATGGGCAGGCCGGGGTCTTCCAAAAAGAGATAAACACACTTTGTGGCCGCTCTCTGCTCCGGTTTATTGTTAGAGGCTCCAAATGAGGGACCTTCTGTTTACCTTCTGTTTCTGTACAGTATGTGAGAGCACATATATATTTTCCAGTGTGGATTAATTTATATTAGTGAGCACCATTTCTTGAGGCTTGTGTCCATCAACCCATATACATAAGAAAATATTGTGTAACTAAAGGAGCACAAATACAAAATGTAGAAGATTGTCAGAAAATGAGGTTACAACCTGACAATAAAGATAAGAATCTTACTCAGTTCAGAAAATAAATAGACATTTTAGATAACTAAACTACGATTTCCTTCGACAATCCTTCGTATTGTAAATGATTCTAGTAAAGGAAATGTATTGACTGTTTTTTATGACTCTTGTCATTTAGACTTGGCTGTACGTGCTATATTTCATTACCTCCTGGTTTCCTGTGTTTCTCTACTAACAAATTAAACATCTACTTTTTCAGCAAAAATAAACATCGTAACTCTAGAGGAGGAAGAAGTGTGGAGAATCATTGGCATCAATTTTTTTTATTGTTTTCACAATTGTCATACTACGGGCACTTACTTTTCATGAGACTGTATCTGTATGTTCTATATGTCAAATGTGGGTCAACAAGATTATAGAGGGAAGTTAGAGTGACATAATAAAATGAACAAGTTGACCCCCACCCCCACACACACACCCGAGTCCCGTATAGTGGATACCACTGTTGTCAAATAATTACGATAGTTAGGACATGCATGAGGTGCACTATGAGGGTATGTGCACACACACTAATTACGTCCGTAATTGAGGGACGTATTTCGGCCGCAAGTCCTGGACCGAACACAGTGCAGGGAGCCGGGCTCCTAGCATCATACTTATGTACGATGCTAGGAGTCCCTGCCTCGCTGCAGGACCACTGTCCCGTACTGAAAACATGATTACAGTACGGGACAGTTGTCCTGCAGAGAGGCAGGGACTCCTAGCATCGTATATAACTATGATGCTAGGAGCCCGGCTCCCTGCACTGTGTTCAGTCCGGTACTTGCGGCCAAAATACGTACGTCAATTACGGACGTAATTAGTGTGTGTGCACATACCCTTAGGGTATGTGCACACGTAGTGACCAAAAACGTCTGAAAATACGGAGCTGTTTTCAAGGGAAAACAGCCCCTGATTTTCAGACGTTTTTGGAGCAACTCACGTTTTTTGCGGCGTTTTTCGCGCCGTTTTCATTGCGTTTTTTACGTCCGTTTTTGGAGCTGTTTTCATTGGAGTCTATGAGAAAACGGCTCCAAAAACGTCCAAAGAAGTGCCCTGCACTTCTTTTGCCGAGGCTGTATTTTTACGTGTCGTCGTTTGACAGCTGTCAAATGACGACGCGTAAATTACAGGTCGTCGGCACAGTACGTCGGCAAACCCATTCAAATGAATGGGCAGATGTTTGCCGACGTATTGTAGCCCTATTTTCAGACGTAAAACGAGGCATAATACGCCTCGTTTACGTCTGAAAATAGGTTGTGTGAACCCAGCCTTAGGGTATGTTCACACAGGGTGGATACGCTGCGTAAAAGCACACAGCGTATATGCCCTGGTGGCTGCAGGGAATTCCGGCTAAAAAAAAACACATCAAATTGTGGTGCAGTTTTTCGGCTGGAATGTCTGCTGCGGATAACAGAAGTGGGAAAAAAAAAATGCCCATACTTACGCTTTGACGTCTTGCAGATTGGCCTCCTGGGATGATGTTTCATCCCATGTGACCGCTGCAGTCTGTGATTGGTTGCAGTGGTCACATGGGATAAAGCGTCATCCCAGGAGGCTGGCCTGGGCGAAGAAGCACAGAATTCTGGGTAAGTATAATTTTTTGCTGAGTTGTGATTTTTGCGGCGGAATCGCAGCTTTTCTGCTTCAAAAGTCGCAATCTGCTATTTTTTGCGGGTTTTACTTCCATTGAATTCAATGGGGAAAACCCGCAACTAAGAAAACAGCGATTACACAAATACTTTTGACATACTGTCGATTAAAAAAACGCACCACAGGTCAATTTCTGAGCGTTTTTTACGCAGCGTGTGGATGAGATTTATTCAAATCTCATCTACTCTGTTGCTACTGTATTATTCTGCGGATTTACCCTTAAATTGTGTTTTCATTTTTTTTGGATGTGCTGACCAACCCTTATTTTGTCTTTCGTGTGTATATCAGATGTCTCCCAAGCCATAACGATCATTAATCTCTTAAAAATGTCTCGTATAACAGACTCTTACCACATTGAAGCCTCCTTTTTGGTGATAAACGGGTACCGCAGGGACTTTTGGCTGAAAGTCCACACCAAATAGTGCCGATTTCCACCTGGATTCACCTCTGTGGTCACCAGGTGAAGGGGGAAAAAATGTAATACTCACCTGCCCTGGTCTCCCAGGGCTGGTGTCTGTGTTGCCCACCTCCTGGGATAAAATTTTCTTCCATGTGACCATTGCAGCCTGTGATTGTCTGCAGCGGTCACATGGCATGAAACGTCAGCCCAGAAGGGGAGGAGTGACTCATCGCTATGGAAACTCTAGGGGAGGTAAGTATGAACTTTTTTTAAATTTTAAAGCGGAAAATGGTTTTTTCTCTACTTGAGATTTTTGCTGCCCCATCATTCTTTTCCGGTTGTCCTCATACACATTGTATCTTTCTCCGATCCCAGGTAGGCAGATATATCAGTGACAATAATGTCTAATGTGCCCTCAGACCACCAGTCTAGAGCACACGATGAAGTAATTGTACAAAAATTTGCCAATGTGTCTTCCTTTCACGGCTCCGTTCACACCCAACTTAAAACTTATGAAAACAGGCTAACTATATTGAAAAGAAACGATCTCTGTTAAAAATAAAAAATAAAAAGAAACAAGATATAATGGCACTTATACTTTGGAGACACCAAAGGGTAACTCATGCTGACAGGTGTCTTTAAGAAATACAGACACATCTAGGAAATTCCTCAGGAAGGCTAAAAATAAGATAAATGTTATTGTTACTGTAAATATTCCACTGAATTATAGCTGGCAAGCAGTCCTTGAAGAGTTATATCATTATTACTATTATTTCTGCACATTAGAAAACCATCAGGTATATTAATACAATTCAAGGACACTGAAACAATAATGTGCAAAAAGGGATATAATTCATTATTTCCTTGTATGCTTCCCAGAGGTATGTTAAATTTAGCTGCACAATGTAAAATATGTTAGTCTGACGGGGGTCGGGGGACGGGGGGTTAAGACTTATGTGCTCCACAAACAATGACTGGATTTATTTATAGTATAATATATAGCACTGTCCAAGCTCTTATGGGGAAGTGGGTCACTTCCATAATAAATGCTTTGTGAAAGAAAATTCAAAGAGACTCTCCTGACATGATTTCCTCATAAAAAAACAAACAATTCTGGAGCATGTTTTCTTAAAATTGTGCATTGTGCTGCCCCTCTGTTATTCCTCCTGGAAATACAATAATAAATTATAACTGGGTGTTTATTATAACTCTCACCAGAGAGATGATCCTTATGCCGCAAATGGTTTAAGGCTGGCTATGAGGTGTGGAGTCTATGAAATCTCCCTGTTTGTCACCCTAGAACCCCTGCAAGGAGGCATGGTCTTTCTTAGGTAGATTCCTGGTACCCAGAATAGTTAACGATCGGCGGGTGCAGTGCAGGAACGTCTGGAGCATGTGCAGCAGTTGAGTCAGAATGAAGCCAGGGGTCGATAACAGGAGAGAGAACAATTATGGGAGAAAACAAAGATGTTCCCAGGAGTCTAGCCAGGGGTCAATGACAAGGAGATCGAACTACAAGTAGTAGGTGACAATCCAGAAGGAGCGGGATGATGATGTAATCCAGAGACAAGGCTAAGGTAAAGGTCAAGTAATGTACCTCAATACACAGGCAGCAGTTCCTTTGAAAAACTTCATTAAAATCTTTCGCTGGTGTGATGTCATCAGAGCATATAGGTTGTCACGGAGTCTTGATGTGACTGTGAGCAAGGAACCAACAGCCGTGAGCAGAAGAGCAGTGCTGCATGAAAAGCGGCGATGGACTGGGACGAGGTGGAGGGATGTCCTTATGAGTGTTGTCAGTGTCACACTGTGTAGGGACACACCCTATTGACAAGGGGAATGACGCAGAGTTATCATTTTATTCATACATTTCCAGGAGGAATAACAGAGGAACGGCACAATGTAGAGAAAAGATGCTTCCGCATTGTTATTTTATGGGAAATACAAGTATTTACTAAAACAGATGTGTCAGTGGCCATTCATGATGTACAGAATCTATGTGAACCTCACTCTTCCGTCTCTACCATAGATGGATATTTAAGCCAGGGCTTGTGACCTCAGCTAGTTTATCTCTTTATGATCCTGGGCTTGTTGTGACCCCAGCTCCAGCTTCCTGTGACCTTTAACCTATGTGTCCCTGATTCTGAACTGCCCAGCTATGCTTCTGTGTTCTTATGTGGTGCTTGTTTTATCTTTTTAATGGCTATATCTTATCCAAAGAGTAACTTGGAGTACTGTGACCAAGGAATCCTCCAGCAGCAACCAATCATAGCTCCAGATAAACTTTCGGTGGAATATGACCTTAAACATATACAAATGGTATGTGAGTTAAATGTTAAAGAGTAAAACACTGAGACGATTAAAGATGAAAAGGCATTAAAGGTAATGAGCGGTCATTGCGGGGAATGTGTCAGGTCTGGCAGAGGTCTGGTATTAGTAAACTATAGTACTTCATTGAAGATTGTGGGGGTAATTTATCAACCTAGTCAAAGTCACAAAAGGGTCCAAAAGTCGAAATTTGCGTTGCATTTTGCGACTTTTGGCACCACCCCGGCCACTTTTGTGGAAATAGGGTGTGACGTTGAGGAAAGGGGGCTGACCACTGCGCCCAGACAAATTTATTGTAATCTAGGCCACAAAACTGCTGTAAATTATAGTGGAAATCTAGATTTCCCTTTATGGGGCGTAGTAAGTTAGAGGCCACGCTGGCCCTTAAGACAGTTAATTAAAAAAAAAAATTTTTACAATATATATACATACTCACCTGAGCACTCCTCTTTTCCCCTCCGACTCCCTCTTCACTCCAGTGCTGCTCATACAATGTAATGTGCTGGGCAGCCTTTGGACGTTGTATGCGATGCAGCACTGATGACGTTGAAGTGATGCGTCGCATATAAGGTTCTGACGCTGCTCTGCGGCAGGTCCTTGTATGAGCGGTGCTGGAGTGATGAAGGAGCCACGGATGGGAGAAGAGGAGCGCTGAGGTGAGAATGTGTGCAGATTTTTCTTTTTGAACAAAGGGGGGAATGTTTGGCGCACAACCACGTTCGTTGCACCAAGATTGTGGCCCAGTCGAAAGATGCGACACATTTATTAATAGGCTTATGCCTCTTAATAAATGTGTCAGGGTTCAATCCAACTTTTTAGTCTGTTAAGACTGGCGTATGAAATGCCAGTCTAAATAAATTCCCCCATAGTGTTTCATAGTAGACCGTGACCTCTGCATTTAGCTCTTGCCATTGTGTATGGAGCATTGCTATACGACTATCATGGGCTTCCTTTTTTGTTCAGTGTTCACATAAAGATAGAGAAACTGTATGAACAGAGTAATTCTTGTACGAAATACAATGTAAGGCGCCATGCACATGACCGTGGAAAAACTCAGTAATTGCAGACTTCAATATGGTCCACAATTACTGACCCGCCCGGTTCTATTGGCCGCAGACACCTTTCCGTTTCGGGAAATATGGAGCATGTCCTACTTTTTCGGATTTTGCGGGCCGTGCTCCCATACTTTGTGCTCCCATAGAACTGAATAGTAGTTATGGAAACAGCATAGCTCGCATGCCACGCTGCTTCCGTAACTGCCATTCACTTCAGATAGGTGCGGGTCCCAGAGGTGGTTCCCATATCCTGTGGATATGTCATAAATGTCCTTAATCTGAAAACCCCTTTAAAGAGGCTCTGTCACCACATTATAAGTGCCCTATCTCCTACATAAGGAGATCAGCGCTATAATGTAGGTGACAGTAATGCTTTTTATTTAGAAAAACAATCTATTTTTACCACTTTATGAGCGATTTTTAGCTTTATGCTAATCAGTTTCTTAATGCCCAAGTGGGAGTGTTTTTACTTTAGAACAAGTGGGCGTTGTACAGAGGAGTGTATGATGCTGACCAATCAGTGACCAATCATCGTCATGCACTTCTCTCCATTCATTTACTCTGCAGATAGCGATATAGTTATGTGCAGCCTCATACACACACACTATAACATTACTGCAGTGTCCTGATAATGAATATACATTACCTCCAGCCAGGACGTGATGTGTATTCAGAATCCTGACACTTCTGAATCTTTTCTGTGAGATTACAGCAAGGCAAACGTAATCTCGTTTGAAATGACAGGTTACATCGTAATCTCGTGAGATTATGCTTGCTTTACTGTAAATCTAACAGAGACGCTACAGAAGTGACAGGATTCTGAATACATATTACGTCCCGGCTGGAGGTAATGTATATTCATTGTCAGGACACTGCAGTAAAGTTATAGTGTGTTTATGTGTCTGCACTTAGCGATATAGCTATATCGCTAGTCCTGTGTAAATGAACGGAGAGAAGTGTATGACGCTGATTGGTCACTGATTGGTCAGCGTCGTACACTCCTCTGTACAATGCCCATTTGGTCTAAAGTAAAAACACGCCCACTTGGGCATTAAGAAATTCATTAACATAAAGCTAAAAATCGCTCATAAAGTGGTAAAAATTTATCGTAAAAAGGACTGCTGTCACCTACATTACAGCGCTGATCTCCTTATGTAGGAGATAGGGCACTTATAATGTGGTGACAGAGCCTCTTTAAAGGGGTTTTCCGATTAAGGACATTTATGACATATCCACAGGATATGGGACCCACCTCTGGGACCCGCACCTATCTGAAGTGAATGGCAGTTACGGAAGCCATTGCCATTTAAAAGGAAAGCTGGCCTTAAACGCTATGCCCACCTTTTCAACCATTTTTTTTAAATTGCTATAATTTATTTAAAAAAAATAAAAAAATAAAGCAACTTTGCAAATAGTCTTCATAAAAAAAGTTCCTATGCAGACCTATGTGTCTCCATGGTAGCAGAAAACACACAGACTCTGTGTAGACTGATACAGCAGTCATGCTTCCATCCAACTGTCCTCTACTTACATTTGATAGGCTAGCAAGAAGTGGAGACAGATGGAAGTGAATATGACTGCAGGATCAGACTACACAGGGTTTGTTTGTTGTCTGTTACCATGGAGATGCATAGGTCTGCATAGAGATGGAGAAACAAACAATAGGAAATGTTCAATCAAGAGCTACTGCAAAGTAATTACATTTTTTATTTTAGATACACTTGGTCAATAACACAAAAAAAAAAATGGCGAAGGTGGACATAGCATTTAAGTAGAGGACTCCATGTATGAGGTAGCGAAATACTTAGGGCTTCAGTTTAGTGGTCACATTTTTTATTTAATGATATTAATCCCAACAAGTTTCCAATCATCTGGTCTGACAAAGTCATATCACTTTTTAATTACATTTGTACCGGTATGCCTTTATTCAATGTAATTGTACAGGGCACTGTATGTGACAATACAGTACGTAAATTTTGTTAAAAATTATATTTTTTATCTGTTCCGTCTTATAGTATATCTATCCAAACACTCTCTGTAAAATCAAATCATAATTCTCCCCAGCAATCTTTTTTTTTTTGTGTGTGGCTCCTTATGAGTGCAAGATATAGCGGCAATGAATTTATATTGTTGTCCAATGCTGACGGCAAGAAAAGCAAGTGAATCTTTGTCAAAATTAAGCCGAACACCACACTAGACTCATTATGAATATAAAAAGAGAACATCCAATTCACTTGATGAATAAAGAGTTCAAGGGACACAGTGTCACAAAAAGGTTCCTTGGGCCCACCAGAGAAAATAATTGAGAGGGTCAACCGTCCATTTATACAGAACATATGTACATCCACTTTTAATTGCATTGTAATCTTTGTACTTATCATTGTACCGGAGGCGTAGCTAGGGGTTTAGCACAGTGGGGTGGGCAAAACATCTGAGTGGGCCCCCCAATGCATGTTTACAACTGAAGATGTGCATTCTAATTATAGTGGTCATCATTCTGAATGAGCAAGAGTGCTGTACTGTACATGCTGCGATATTTCCCATTCTTATTGAAGTTTAATATTTTATCTGACAGCGGAGTTTGCATTAGAAAGTGTTGTAGACCTCTCTGAAAGTAAATGAAAGAATATATACCCCATCTCGCCTGTATATAACCCCCATCATCCCTGTATATAACCCCCATCATCCCTGTATATACTAGCTATCATCCCTGTATTTAACCTTCATCAGCCCTGTATATACCAGCTATCATCCCTGTATATAACCCCTATCATCCCTGTATATACCATCCTGGTTGGTATTTCAAGGGGTGATGGAGGTTATATACAGGGATGAAGGAGGTTATATACAGGGATGATGACTGTTATATACAGGGATGAGGGATGTTATATACGGGACTTAGGGCTGGTATATACAGGGATGATGGACATTATATATGGGGATGATGGCTTGTATATACAGGGATGATGGACGTTATATACAGGAATGATGGCTGGTATATAAAGGGATGATGGCTGGTATATACAGGGATGATGGCTGGTATATATATGGATGATGGCATTATATACAGGGAAGATGGCTGGTATATACAGGAATGATGGACGTTATATACAGGGATGATGGCTGGTATATACAGGGATGAAGGGGTTATATACAGGGATGATGGTTGGTATATACAGGGATGATGGGGGTTGTGTACAGGGATGATGGGGGTTATATACATGGATGATGGTTGCCCCCCATCATCCCTGTATATAACCACCATCTTCCCTGTATATAACCCCCATCATCCCTGTATATACCAGCCTGGCCGGTATATAAAGGGATGATGGCTGGCATATACAGGGATGATGGACGTTATATACAGGGATGATGGATGGTATATACAGGGATGATGGATGGTATATACAGGGATGATGGACGTTATATACAGGAATGATGGCTGGTATATAAAGGGATAATGGCTGGTATATACAGGGATGATGGCTGGTATATACAGGGATGATGGCGTTATATACAGGGAAGATGGCTGGTATATACATGGATGATGGACGTTATATACAGGGATTATGGCTGGTATATACAGGGATTATGGATGTTATATACAGGGATGATGGGGTTATATACAGGGATGATGGTTGATATATATACATGGATGAAGAGGGTTATATACAGGGATGATGGCTGGTATATGCAGGGATGATGGGGGTTGTGTACAGGGATGATGGGGGTTCTATACATGGATGATGGCTGCCCCCATCATCCCCAGATATAACCCCCATCATCCCTGTAAATAACACCCATCATCCCTGTATATACCAGCCTGGCCGGTATATAAAGGGATGATGGAAGTTATATACAGTAATGATGGCTGGTATATACAGGGATGATGGTTGATATATACATGGATGATGGGGGTTATATACAGGGATGTTGGCTGGTATATACAGAGATTATAGGGATCTGTGTACAGGGATGGTGGGGGTTATATACATGGATGATGGCTGCTCCAGCTATCACCCATGTATATAACCCCCATCATCCCTGTATATAACCCCCATCATCCCTGTATGTACCAGCCATCATCCCTGTATATAACCTCCCACATCCTTGTATATACCAGCCAGCTGGTATATACAGGTTTGATGCTGGAAGAAAATATATACAGCTGGTATATACAGCTGGTATATACAGGTTTGATACTGGAAGAAAATATAGATATAGTTGGTGTTGCTGAAACATGGCTGGACTCTTCACATGACTGGGCTGTAAATCTACAGGGTTTTACACTTTTTCGTAAAGACAGGACAAATAGGAAAGGTGGTGGTGTATGTCTGTATGTGAGAAATGATATGAAGGCGAGTGTGAAAGAGACAATAGTGGGTGAATACTGTGAGGAGGTTGAAACCTTGTGGGTGGAACTAGAAAGGGAGGTAAACACTGAAAAAATTACTTTTGGTGTAATCTATAGACCCCCCAATATAACTGAGGAGATGGAGGGTCAGATATATAAACAGATCGAGCGGGCTGCACAGGCGGGTACTGTAGTGATAATGGGAGATTTTAATTTCCGGGATATTAATTGGTGTCATGGTTCGGCTTCAACTGCAAAGGGGAGACATTTCCTCAACCTGTTGCAGGAAAATTTTATGGGCCAGTTTGTGGAAGACCCGACTAGAGGTGAAGCTCTGTTGGATCTGGTCATTTCTAATAATGCAGATCTTGTTGGGAATGTCAATGTTTGTGAAAACCTCGGTAACAGTGATCATAATATAGTTACATTTTACCTATACTGTAAAAAACAAACGCAGGCTGGGAGGGCAAAAACATTTAATTTTAAGAAAGCCAATTTCCCCAGGATGAGGGCTGCAATTCAGGATATGGACTGGGAAGAACTAATGTCAAATAATGGAACAAATGATAAATGGGAGATTTTCAAATCTACTTTGAGTTATTATAGTGCAAAATTTATTCCTACAGGTAACAAGTATAAACGACTCAAATTAAACCCCACATGGCTTACACCTTCTGTGAAAGGGGCAATACATGACAAAAAAAGGGCATTTAAAAAATACAAATCTGAGGGTACAGCTGTAGCCTTTGTAAAATATAAAGAGCTTAATAAAATCTGTAAAAATGTAATAAAATTAGCAAAAATACAAAATGAAAGGCAGGTGGCCAGGGATAGTAAAACAAATCCCAAAAAATTCTTCAAGCATATAAATGCAAAAAAGCCCAGGTCTGAACATGTAGGACCCCTAGATAATGGTAATGGGGAGTTGATCACAGGGGATCAAGAGAAGGCAGAGTTACTAAATGGGTTCTTTAGCTCTGTATATACAACTGAAGAAGGAGCAGCTGATGTAGCCGGTGCCAGTGCTGTTAATATATCAGTTGATATACTGAATTGGATGAATGTAGAGATGGTCCAAGCTAAATTAAATAAAATAAATGTGCACAAGGCCCCGGGACCAGATGGGTTACACCCTAGAATTCTTAAAGAGCTTAGTTCAGTTATTTCTGTCCCCCTTTTCATAATATTCAGAGAATCTCTAGTGACTGGTATAGTGCCAAGGGACTGGCGCAGGGCAAATGTGGTGCCTATTTTCAAAAAGGGCTCTAGGTCTTCCCCGGGTAATTATAGACCAGTAAGCTTAACATCCATCGTGGGGAAAATGTTTGAGGGGCTATTGAGGGACTATATACAGGATTATGTGACAATAAATAGCATTATAAGTGACAGCCAGCACGGTTTTACTAAGGACAGAAGTTGTCAAACCAACCTAATCTGTTTTTATGAAGAGGTGAGCAGAAGTCTAGACAGAGGGGCCGCTGTGGATTTAGTGTTTTTGGACTTTGCAAAGGCATTTGACACTGTCCCCCATAGACGCCTAATGGGTAAATTAAGGACTATAGGTTTAGAAAATATAGTTTGTAATTGGATTGAGAATTGGCTCAAGGACCGTATCCAGAGTTGTGGTCAATGATTCCTTCTCTGAATGGTCACCGGTTATAAGTGGTGTACCCCAGGGTTCAGTGCTGGGACCACTATTATTCAACTTATTTATTAATGATATAGAGGATGGGATTAATAGCACGATTTCTATTTTTGCAGATGACACCAAGCTATGTAATATAGTTCAGACTATGGAAGATGTTCATGAATTACAGGCAGATTTAAACAAACTAAGTGTTTGGGCGTCCACTTGGCAGATGAAGTTTAATGTAGATAAATGTAAAGTTATGCATCTGGGTACCAACAACCTGCATGCATCATATGTCCTAGGGGGAGCTACACTGGCGGATTCACTTGTTGAGAAGGATCTGGGTGTACTTGTAAATCATAAACTCAATAACAGCATGCAGTGTCAGTCAGCTGCTTCAAAGGCCAGCAGGATATTATCGTGTATTAAAAGAGGCATGGACTCGCGGGACAGGGATGTAATATTACCACTTTACAAAGCATTAGTGAGGCCTCATCTAGAATATGCAGTCCAGTTCTGGGCTCCAGTTCATAGAAAGGATGCCCTGGAGTTGGAAAAAATACAAAGAAGAGCAACAAAGCTAATAAGGGGCATGGAGAATTTAAGTTATGAGGAAAGATTGAAAGAATTAAACCTATTTAGCCTTGAAAAAAGACGACTAAGGGGGGACATGATTAACTTATATAAATATATTAATGGCACATACAAAAAATATGGTGAAATCCTGTTCCTTGTAAAACCCCCTCAAAAAACAAGGGGGCACTCCCTCCGTCTGGAGAAAAAAAGGTTCAAGCTGCAGAGGCGACAAGGCTTCTTTACAGTAAGAACGGTGAATTTATTGAATAGTCTACCGCAGGAGCTGGTCACAGCAGGGACAGTAGATGGCTTTAAAAAAGGGTTAGATAATTTCCTAGAACAAAAAAATATTAGCTCCTATGTGTAGAAATGTTTCCTTCCCTTTTTCCTTCCCTTGGTTGAACTTGATGGACATGTGTCTTTTTTCAGCCGTACTAACTATGTAACTATGTAACTATGATTGGGGTTATATACAGTTGTGATGGGGGTTACATACAGTGACGATCATGGATGATGGCTGCTCCAGATATCATCCCCGTATATACCAGCCTGGTTGGTATATATAGGGATGATGGAGGTTATATACAGGAATGATGGCTGGAATATACGGGGATAATTGTTGATCTATACAGAGATGATAAGGGTGGTATACAGGGATGATGGGTAGTCCAGTGTCACAGCGGGGTGTGTGGACCCACTGGGCCGTACCGCGTAGCGGGGTAGCAGCTGGCCAACAAGGTACAAATCAATGTCTATAGTTCAGAACGGGTACCTGAGGCAATGTAGACAGTAGCGGGAGCACGACTTGACTATCACAGCAGGTGGCACCGTGGATGCAGCGGAAGACACGACTTGACTTTCTCAGCAGGTGGCACCGTGGATGCACCGGAAGACACGACTTGACTTTCACAGCAGATACGATAGCACGGGATACAGGGTACAGGCAGCAGGAACGGGTAACACTGGGAACTAGGAAACACTGGGAGACCATTTGCAAGACAAACTTAGGTATACAACAACGCTCAGACGAGGAACAAGTGGCCAGAGCCAGTTTTTATAGTCCAGCAGCCATTAGGGCTAATTATTGGTTGGTGACAGCTGGATGTGTACTGGCCCTTTAAGGCTGTGCACGCACGGGTGTGCGCGGCCTGCGGGAAACAGTCCAAGGACCCGGAAGTGAGTGCCGGTGTCTCCCTGGACGGAGCTGATGCCGAGAAGGTAGATGGCCATGGCCGACGCCGTCAGAGGGTAAGTCTGAACGACGGCCCCCGGCCATAGACGTTTCATTCAGCTATCATCCCTGTATTAACCCCATCATCCCTGTTTAAAAGCAGCATTTATCCCTGTATATTTTCATGACAGAATCCATCGGGGAGGAGTGCTTGCTCACCGTCTCCTCACACGCAGGCTTCTTCTGCTCCTGGCGGGCAGCGTCAGAAGCGTGCTCTAGCAGACGTGCCTAGAGTGTGGCACGTCTGCTAGTTTGAATAATAATACAGCATGCAGTGGAAGCAGAATGTCCCACCATATCAGTGGGCCCAACCATCTCAGTGGGCCCGGGGCCATCGTCCCCCTACCTCCCCGCTAGCTACGCTACTGCATTGTACACACATGGCTCATCATCAATAAGATCTAATTGTTTTTTTTTATGGCAGAGCCCAACAGAAGATCCTCTGGTGGGCCAGTCTGAGGTAACGATCCTGAGGGTCCACCATCCTTCCTTACAGAACATGTGTAAGTTCACTCTTAATTGCATTGTAATCTTTGTTGTTATCAATGTGCAGACAGGACACAGCATCAATAAGATCTAATAGGTTATTTGTGAATCAATCCATAAAAATAGATCATAGTGACAAAAGATTGGCTCCAAAGTCACCTCCAAATAAGGTTGTCTCTGCTGGACCTTTTGAGGCTCATTATTGAGTCAGAACCTGGGTCCACCAGAGGATTCTACAGTACTCTGATGGCCAGTTTAACATTGAAGGGAAAATAAAAAAAGGATGACCAGCAACAAGACAGAGGTCACAGAAATCTTGAACATGACATTGAGAGGTTTAAAGATCTAAACAGAAAAAAGGATAATCTGGAGTAACAGTATTAATTTGTTTTTTTTAACACCTTAACAACCGGCGTATAGTGTTTTTACGTTGGCCGTTTCGGGTAGTTCTTCTAGAGTGCCACCTTTTCACATCGGCACTTCAGAAGAACTTTTCCCGCATTGTGCGAGGTGCTTCTGAAGTCTGGGCTGTTGCTAACAGCCTAGGGCTTCAGGGCATTGATCAGAGACCACTAGCAGTAGCAATAGCGAGTGCCGCATCTGAGCGGTATAGGAGGGAGGGGGCCGCCCCTCTCACCCCACTGGCATCCCGTGTGCATCACGAGGTGCCGATGGTTTCTATGGCAGGCTGGGAGCCTAAAAAAGGCCCCCAGGTCTGCCTTTAGAGATTGCCTATTAGGCCATGCCAGAGACATGGCCTAACAGATGCCTATCAGTTTTCCACTGATAGGCAATAAGACACTGCAATACAGAAGTATTGCAGTGTATTATAAAAGCGATCAAAAAATCGCACAGTAAAGTCCCTTAGTGGGACTAAAAAAAGTTAAATAAAGTTTGAAATAAATAAATAGATAAAAGTCCAAAGTAAAAAAAAAAAAAAGAAAAACCCACTTTTTCCTCTTATAAAATACTTTATTATGAAAAAAGTTACTCATATTTGATATCGCCACGTCCATAACGAACCCGAATATAAAGCGATTGCACGGTGAACGCCATAAAAAAAATCAAATAAAAAACAATGCCAGCATTGCTGTTCTCTGTTCATCCTGCCTTCAAAAAAATTTGATAAAAAGTGATCAAAAAGTCGCATTTACTCCAAAATGGTACCAATAAAAACTACAAGTCGTCCCGCAAAAAAAAGCCCTCATACAGCTGCATCGGTCAAAAAATAAAAAAGTTATGGCTCTTAAAATATGGCAACACAAAAACAAATAATTTTGAAAAAAAAGTGTTTTTACTGTGTAAAGGTAAGAAAACATAAAAAAACCTATATAAATTTGGTATCGTAACGACCTGCTGAATAAAGTTATTATGTTATTTATACCACACATTAAACGGCGTAAAATGAAGATGCAAAATGGTAACATTTCTGGGTTTTTTTCCAGTACCCCACTAAAAAAGCTTTTATAAAAGTTAATCAATAAATTATATGTACCCCAAAATGGTGCTATACAAAAATACAACTTGTCCCGCAAAAAAAAAATCCTTATACAGCTATGTAAATTAAAAGTTATAGCTCTTTGAATACGACAATGGAAAAACTTAAAAAATTGCTCGGTCAGTAAGGTTTAAAATACCTTCGGTATTAAGGCGTTGAATAACTTGATGCTACACAATAATAATAACAACAATAATAAAAATAATCACTAATATAGATATAGTTCTCGCAACCACAGATTGGACGTCTGCTTGCCACAGGCCACAGGTTTTATATAAATGAACAGAGGTGATTTAACATTTTGAGATGTTTTGGTCAAATATTTCTTCAGTCTTCAGTTGACCTTACCACTAGTTTACAATTTTGCTTAGGGAGAATGCGGTTTTTGGAACGCTTGCAACATCTGCTACTTATCTCTTTTTGTCGGATAACTGGCTTCGGCTTTGTGATAACATGTGTGGTTTTCAATAGCTTTAATCTCTAACATGTCACTTGATGAAAAGTCCCATTGATCTATAAGCATCATCCCTCTATTTATGACCTCCCCTTCCCAATAAGAAAATCCCTGCTATATAATGCTCAATAAAGAAGCCAAACCTTGCAGCTAATCACCACAACTCATTAACAGGATATTGGTGAAATAAATTCCTATTAGTCTATTTTAGGCTTAATGAACACACACAATGATTGTTAATGAGATTGTAATAATAATCAATAAATGTTTGAAGAACATGGAAATCAAAGTTAATAGCTGAGTGTTCAAGTTACATTATGTAAAGTTAGTTGTATGCAATGATACAACACAATGGAAGACGTAAAGAAATAAAGAATTTCGATATATGTCACGTGTTATTTTTAAGTAGTTTTATGTTTTGTGTTACATGACATCTTTACATAGACAATGTCAGCACAATCCGTTATTATATGATGAGAACGTGTTCTTGAGACTTTTTTTTGTGTATTGTGTGTGGAATTTATTAAGACTGGTGTTTTATATTCCAGTCTTAATGTCAAAAAATTTTGGAGTAAAATGCGACATATTTATTAAGAGGCGAACGTGTACTTAACTCACTGCTCCTCTTCTTCCCTTTCAGGTCCCCTCAGGTTCCTTCAGCATGCCACGGCTCATGCAAGGTCCTGACACGAGCAGCGTCAGCTCCTTATATGCGACACAGCACTCAACGTCATTAGTGGCATGTCGCATATAATGTCCTGACGCTGCCCGACATCAAGAGCTTGAATGAGCCGCATCCTGCTGAGGGATCCTGAGGGGACCGCAGGGCAAAAGAGGAGTGGGGCAGTGAGCATTCATTTATTTATTTTTAATTTAATTGTCCAGTGGGGGTTGTCTAATCTGGGGGGCAATGTACAAGGCCTGGCATGGGCCTCTAACTTCTTACATCCCACAGAGGGAAATCAATGCCAGCTAGGAGCTGGCGCAGAATTCCACTTTAATTTGTCTGGCAGCTATGGCCCCATCTCCTATTGGGTAGCTCCGCCTTTTTAAACAAATTTGCCGAAATCTGAGTAACAGGCCAGGAGCTGCTTTTTTCAATGCAAATTGCGACTTTTGTTGCTCTTTTGCGACTTCTCTATGCTAGAGAACCGGCGTAGAAAGGTTGATAAATTTCACCCTTTAAGTTTCATTTTTTTCTGTACATGGACACTGTTGTACAATCCATTTTAAGCAAATTCATCATAGTCGGTCTTCCTTAACAATAGATGCTTACACTGCTGACTGAATACTAACATAACGCCAACATGATGTGTTATATGGTTTAGATTGTTTTACGACTCAGACTCAATGTTCATGGCTATAAACAAGAAATGGCATGTGATTTTTCTGTCCTCCTTGTGAGCAGTATAAAACAAAGCATGATCTATGGATTCATCACACTAAAGTCACCACGGATAATGTACTACAGTATTGTGCTCAGAAATAGCAAGGACAATGTGACCCCTTCACTGAATAGAGGCAGATAAATAACTCATTCTAAAGTTTAGACGTTTTGAGCATACTCAAATAAAAATTATAATAATCATATTATAAATAATACAAATAAGGACAAGGAAAGCATAAGGAGAAAGAGGGGGAAATTGAAAAAGCAAGAGGAAAAATAAAAAAGAAGACAATGGGCAAGGACAAAAAAAAAAGACAAAGAGGAGAAAGGATAAAGAATCAGAGGGAGAAGAATAGAAGAAGAAAAAAAGAGAAGGCCAAAGACATCAAAAGGATTAAGCAAGAAAGAGAAGAAAGACAAGGACAAAAAGAACAAAAGGAAAAATTGAGGAGAAGAAGAAGAGCAAGAGCATAAAAAACTATAGAAAGGGAGAAAAGGAAGGACAGAAAATCAAACAGAGAAATGGAGAGGAAGAAAAAAGAAGAGAGGGACAAGGACATAAAAAAGCAAAAGGAGAAATGGAGAAGAAGAAGTCGGTTATGAACAAAAAAGCAAATGGAGAGAAGAAAGGGACGGGCAAGGACAAAAAAAACTTTAGAATTGGAGACGAAGAAAAAGAAGGACAAAAAGGGATAAAGGAGAAAGTGAGGAAAAGAAGAAGGTAAGGTAAAGGTAAAAGTGAGAAGAAGAAGGATGAGGATCAAAAAGCGACTTGAGAGAAGAAGGGGGTGGACAAGGCCAAAAATGGAGGAGAAGCAGAAGAAGAAAAAGAGTAAGGACAAAAAGACAAAAGAAGAAGCAGAAGAAGAAGAGTAAGGACAAAAAAGACAAAAGAAGAAGAAGAGAAGGGAGGAAAAAGAGAGAAGAAGAGTAAGGAAGAAGAAGCAGAGAGAAGAAGAAGAAGAAGAAGGGCAAGGACAAGAACAGCAAAGGTAGAGAGTGAGAAGATGAAAGAGAATGACAAGGACAGAAAAATAAACAAAAGGAGAAAGGGAGAAGAAGGTGAAACGCTTAGTTGTACTTGATGGATATATGTTTTTTTCAACCATACTAACAATGTAATAATGAATTAGGAGATAAAGCAGATGGCATAGACAAAAAAAGAAGGAAAAAAAAAATTAAAGCAATAGGTAAAATGGAGAAAAACAAAAGTAAAAAAGTACGAGGACAAAAAAGGCAAATGAAATAAGGGAGAAGAAGAAGAAGAAGAAGAAGAAGAAGAAGAAGAAGAAGAAAAAGAGGGCAATGACAAAAAACATTAAAAGAAGAAAGGGAAAAGGAGTACAGCAATGACAAAGAAAAAGAAGAAAGGTAAAAAAAGAAAATGATTGGCAAAAAAATAAGAAAGAGAGCAGAAGAGGAAGAAGTAGGAGAAGTATGAAAAAGGTAAAGAAAAGAAAAACACACAAAAGCAGGAGAAAGGCATGAGAAGACAAAAAAAAGCACAAGGATAAGGCAGGAGAAGAAAAAGAAGAAGGACAAGGACAAAAAGAGTAACAGGAGAAAGGGAGAAGAAGGAGTAGAAGTACTGTGCTATTCAAAAAACTAGCAACAACTTTTTTTTCTCTCTATCTACACTCCTTAACATTGAAATTGCAACACCAGGAAGGGCAAGTCTCAAGTTTATGCAAACCGAGCAAGTGTCGTTAAGATCTGCTATGCGCTTAGGCAGAGATTTCAGCACTTTTCAACATTGCGTGTCCTGGAGGTTAGAAGAACAACAACGAACAGGAATGATAGCAAGAGTTGCGCGGAGGCGAAACTCTGCATGGACAGAATGTCTAATTGTAAGAATGGTGCGTAGTGATCCATTCTGTACTGCAAGTGAAATTTGGACGCCACATCCCAAGCCTAGGGCGACAACCAGTGTCGACAGAAACTATCAGAAGGCATTTGCGCGACATTGGGCTACGAGGCAGACGTCCAGCTACAGGTGTTCCATTGACCACACACCACCCCTCTCAAAGACTATCACGGTGCACGGCAAGACGGCAATGGGGGCTGGAACTGAAGCCTATCCTCTTTAGCGATGAGTCACGCTTTTGTATTGGATGCAATGATAGCCGGAGATGGTCTGGAGACCACATGGGCAACACCATTAAGAGGTCTTCACAAGGGAACGTCACACCAGTAATACTCCCGGGATTATGGTGTGGGGCGGCATAATGTACTGTAGCCGGACCCCTCTAGTCTTCATTTCAGTTACACTAACAGCTCGGCATTACATGGATTTGGTAGTGGAACCAGTGGTACGGCTATTTGTACAAAGCATTCCAGAAGCCGTTTTTCAACAGGGCAATGCCAGCCCGCATGTTGGTCATGCTACTGTGAGTAGCATGCATGGCCTAAATGTGCTACCATTGCCTGTCTCCGAACTTGTCTTTTATTGAGCAATTCTGGGAAGTCATTGGTCGGCAATTGCAAAGGAGCTGCCAGCAGCCAATCTTGATAATTTGTGTGTCCAAGTGCATTCAGCGTGGCATAACATTCCTCCGACAACCATTAATAACCTCATTGATAGCATGCCAAGGCTTGTAAGTGCGTGTATTTCTGCATGGGGCGCTCATACTCACACACAATTCCAAAACTTTCACTTCTTGGTGTTGCAATTTCAATGTTGTGGAGTGTATATATATATATATATATATATATATATATATATATATATATATATATATATATATAAAATGTTAAAAACACGTTCCTGCAGAGATAGATAAATGAATCATTGTGTATCTATGAAATAATTTGTTTATGTGCACTTTTATAATTATACTACAAAAGACAGGTTACATAATTACACACATCAATGCAAATCAAATTTTTATATTTCAAAACAATATGAATGTCAAGTGCACAGAAAATATTTGCCTTGTTTTAGACAGATAAAATATTTCTCCAGATGTTACGTACATCAATTACCTGTCAGTTGCTAAAAAAAAGGAAAAATAGTACATCATAGAGAAAAGGATAATTATAAGAAGTCGTTTGCATTGAGGAGCAGTAATGTTTTTTTTGGGAGTGATGCCAGAATTGAGAGCAACAGCATCTACATAACAGAATTTCAATTTCTGCTGGAATTGATTCAATCTTTCAGCCCAGTTCTGGTGACCAAAGTGGTCAACAGAGATGACTGAATCGATAAAAAAAATAAAAAATAAAAAATAAATAAATATATATCTATCTATATATATATATCTATATATATATATATATAGATATATATATATATATATGCACTACCGTTCAGAAGTTTGGGGTCACCCAGATAATTTTGTGTTTTCCATGGAAACTCACACTTATATTTATCAAATGAGTTGCAAAATGACTAGAAAATATAGTCAAGACATTCACAAGGTTAGAAATAATGATTTTTATTTGAAATAATAATTTTCTCCTTCAAACTTTGCTTTCGTCAAAGAATGCTCCATTTGCAGCAATTACAGCATTGCAGACCTTTGGCATTCTAGCTGTTAATTTGCTGAGGTAATCGGGAGAAATTTCACCCCATGCTTCCAGAAGCCCCTCCCACAAGTTGGATTGGCTTGATGGGCACTTCTTGCGTACAATACGGTCAAGCTGCTCCCACAACAGCTCTATGGGGTTGAGATCTGGTGACTGCGCTGGCCACTCCATTACAGATAGAATACCAGCTGCCTGCTTCTTCCCTAAATAGTTCTTGCATCATTTGGAGGTGTGCTTTGGGTCATTGTCCTGTTGTAGGATGAAATTGGATGCAATCAAGCGCTGTCCACAGGGTATTGCATGGCGTTGCAAAATGGAGTGATAGCCTTCCTTATTGAAAATCCCCTATACCTTGTACAAATCTCCCACTTTACCAGCACCAAAGCAACCCCAGACCATCACATTACCTCCACCATGCTTGACAGATGGCGTCAGGCACTCTTCCAGCATCTTTTCAGTTGTTCTGCGTGTCACAAATGTTCTTCTGTGTGATCCAAACACCTCAAACTTCTATTCGTCTGTCCATAACACTTTTTTCCAATCTTCCTCTGTCCAATGTCTGTGTGCTTTTGCCCATATTAATCTTTTCCTTTTATTAGCCAGTCTCAGATATGGCTTTTTCTTTGCCACTCTGCCCTGAAGGCCAGCATCCCGGAGTCACCTCTTCACGGTAGACGTTGACACTGGCGTTTTGCGGGTACTATTTAATGAAGCTGCCAGTTGAGGACCTGTGAGGTGTCTATTTTTCAAACTAGAGACTCTAATGTACTTGTCTTGTTTCTCAGTTGTGCAGCGGAGCCTCCCACTTCTTGTTCTACTCTGGTTAGAGCCTGTGTGTGCTGTCCTCTGAAGGGAGTAGTACACACCGTTGTAGGAAATCTTTAGTTTCTTGGCAATTTCTCGCATGGAATAGCCTTAATTTCTAAGAACAAGAATAGACTGTCGAGTTTCACATGAAAGCTCTCTTTTTCTAGCCATTTTGAGAGTTTAATCGAACCCACAAATGTAATGCTCCAGATTCTCAACTAGCTCAAAGGAAGGTCAGTTTTATAGCTCCTCTAAACAGCAAAACTGTTTACAGCGGTGCTAACATAATTGCACAAAGGTTTTCAAGTGTTTTCTAATCATCCATTAGCCTTCTAACACAGCTAGCAAACACAATGTACCATTAGAACACTGGAGTGATGGTTGCATTAAAAAACAGACGTTTGCAGCTAGAATAGTCATTTAGCACATTAACAATGTATAGAGTGTATTTATGATAATTAATGTTATCTTCATTGAAAAAAACTGTGCTTTTCTTTAAAAAATAAGGAAATTTCTAAGTGACCCTAAACTTTTGAACGGTAGTATATATATACATATATAATAAAAAAGGCACTTCACTTCAAATTCACCACAGAGTGGGTAGTAGACTTATATATGAGATCCTCTAGACAATAGACAAAACTAGACAACAGAAACCCGTGGGTTATTTTCTCCTCACAAAAAGGAACAATTCTGCACCTGCGATGTCCCCTGAGCCCCTGGGCCCTATAGCAGCTTCTATGGCTGTAGTAACACCCATGTTCATGACGTAGATCATTTCTCTTCCATGAAGTCAACTCCACGATAATTCAACAGGGTCAGACTGCCCAAATAGAATACCAAAGGATTGTCTGGTGGACCAAGTCTCTGGCAAAAGAATGGGCCACCTGAGTCCAGCAGAAGATCACTTGCCGCTAGGGTCTATTTTTTATGGGCTAAATCACAAATAACCTATTAGACCTTATTGATAATATGTCGGAAGTGTTGAATAATAATAGCAAAGTTTGGGATGTAAATAAAAGTGGATAGGCACATGTTCTGTATAGATGGTGGATGGGCCCACAGAATATTTTTTTTTCTGCCAGTCTGGAACTCAATTTAAAGTTCGTAGATAGAAATCTGTCTCTTTGGTGGGAAAATGTGTTTGATATGTTCAAACTTAGGAGGGTCAAAAACTTCCTATGCAAGCATTGCAAAAAATCATCTGCTGAAAAAGGGGCTATGAGATGGTGTAGATTTCCTCCATAATTTCTGGCATAAATTATAGTTAATGTGTCGTGCTGTGGGTGGCCCTGCCCCTTCCACTAAGCTCCGCTCACTTTCTTAAAAGTGCCGCAAGAGGCGGAAACAGCAAAAAGTCACAAATGATTGCACAAATGTGACGTGTGATATAATTTGCGACTTTTTAATGCCAGAAAACTGGCGTAAAGTCCTTCATAGATTCCCCTCTTTATGTTTACCGCAGATTTTAGACAGAATAAATCACTGGCACTTACAACTCTTCACACTTTGTCTACAGATAAGAAGAAACCATAATAATAAACAATGTGACTGGTATAAACCGTAAGTACAGCGTTACCAGTAATGATCCGCTCATCTGCTGCTATCTCACAATGAAATCTGTGTTGACGAGATGGCATCTAGCGATTATGCGGGCCGGCCGGTCCTTTTTATATAATGTGTTTAAATGTGCACACGTCAGCTGAGTTCTGCTGCAGACTGTACTTCTCAAGACACCACTCTATCCAGCAACTCTGAGAACAGATCTGTTATTCTAACAAGCTGTCATGTTTTATGTAGATTCGCACATGCCATCCCATCTGCTTCAATCAATACGATAATTAGGAGACGGCCCTGCCAATTTACAAAATAAAAATAAAAAATTATTTTACTTGACAAGTACTTTTTTTTTTTTTTAAAGCTCAGATTAACATTTAATTTGAAATTAATTTTATTTTGCCTGCCGGTTTACATAATATTCCTCTAGGATTTAAAACAATGTTTATTACTCCAGGGAGTGATATGTTAAATAACTGAAAATTACGTCTAATATTTTCACAAGCAAATAAGACAAAATCTACAAATTCAAAAATTTCAAAATGGATTATTGTGATTTCTGTTCTCCTTAGACAGAGATATGCAGCCTGTAAAAAAGTATTGTATGAACCTATACTTTTTCTAGCCCAGTTTTTATTGTGGTATACAAGGTCGAACTAGCCAACTAGAGCACCAGAGCAAGCTCGGGTAAGCCAAGGCTCAGACATTATGATGTGCCCCACCAATAGAAGGGGGTTCCTAATTCTTGGAAGGGTGACTGCATAATTAACCATTTAAGCCTGATTGCTGATATGTGTTGTGTGCGGTGATAACGGAATTCTGTACAATAAAGACAAGGACTGGTTCTCAATAACTAGATGGTTGGCCAAAATCATTAAGTACATCGGACCCATTATGATGGGTTCAAGGTACTTCACTCCGACACTAGTAGTTTACAACATTTCAAGGCACTGGGGTAATCTCAGAGAGTTTAGTGCAAACTTTAACTTGTTGGCATGTTCATTCTTCACACGGTGCATAAACTTTAGAAACTTTCGATCAGCACATTTTTGGTGTTCTTTTGTAAAAAATAAAATAATGGTGTATACCGTGTGCACTTCATAAGTCCTGCACGGGTGTACCCGTGTGGTCTGGAGCGGGTGCTCAGCTGCCTGATCCCTTAGATGCCATGGTCAATTAGGACTGTGTGTGGTTTCAGAGGGAGGGTGCTCCCCCTGTTGACCATCGGCCGGCAGCAAATGTGATGGGTTGCCATGGCAGTTGGGGGCCTGTCAGTGTAACTGTCACGTCACAATGACAGTTAGAATACATTACACTACGTGTATAGTGTAATGTACTCTAGCAGCGATCAAAGCTGCAAGTCTAAATGTCCCATAGTGGGACAAGTAAAAAAAAAAGGTAATAAAAATGTTTTCAAAAAAAGTTATATAAACAAACACTGCATTTTTTTTTCCTATAATAAGACTTTCATTATAGGAAAAAAAAGAACACGTTAAAAAAAGGTACACATATCAGGTATCACCGCGTTCGTAACGACCCCAACTATTAAACTATAATGTTATTTTTCCTGTACGATGAACACCCCAAAGAAAATCAATAAAAAACCACACCAGAATCGCTATTTTTTTGGTCACCACCCCTCCCAAAATAGAGAATAAAAAGTGATCAAAAAGTTGCATGTACCCGAAAATAGTACCGATAAAAACTACAACCCGTCCCGCAAAAAACAAGCCCTTACACAGCTTTTTGACTAAAAAATAAAAAGTTATGGCTCTCAGAATATGGTGACACAGAAAATAAATTATTTTATAAAAAAGTGATTTTATTGCGCAAACGCTGCAAAACATAAAGAAACCTATATACATATGGTATCGCCGTAATCGTATCGACCTGCAAATAAAGTAAAATTGCCATTTATACCGCATGGTGAATGCCGCAAAAAAATAAACTAAAAAACATTGTTTCAGAATTCCTAGTTTTTGGTCACCCGGCTTGCAAAAAAAAATGAAATAAAAAGTGATCAAAAAATCGTATATACCCCAAAATGGTACCAATGAAAAGTACAGATTGTCCCGCAACCGATAAGCCCTCACACGGCTCCGGTGGTGAAAAAATAAAGAAGTTCTGGCTCTCAGAATATGGCGATGCAAAATGTGCACAGTGTTCAAAAAGCGGATAAGATCGGGCGCCATTTATCAGTGCGACACCGGCCACACATCTATGAATTATTATTTATTTACCGCATTATTATACCCTCTTATTATGCCCTGATGTAGTCCGCACAGATTACATATGCCCCCACATTCTAAACTGTATTACCAGTAAAACCCCAAACAGAACGATTACCAAGGAAAATCTGGGCTCCAAAAGCAAAATGGCGCTCCCTCCCTTCTGACCCCTGCAGTGTACCCTAACAGCAGTTTGCACCCACATATAAGGCATCGCTATACCTGGGAGAACCCGCTTAACGTTTTATGAGGTATTTGTCTTCAGCGGCACAAACTGGGCACGACATACTATGCACTAAAATGGCATATCAGTGGAAAATTGCAATATTCACTTTGAACCATCCACTGTGCATTAACCCCTTTGCGCACTATGACTTAATTGCGCGTCATGGTGCAGCGGTTGATGTATGGAGCGGGTGACAGCTGTGTATTACAGCTGACACCCGGGACTAACGGACAGGAACAGCGATCGTGCTGTTACAGAAGCCTGTAAAAATAACAATATACTGCAATACATCATTATTGCAGTATATTGTACCAGCGATCTAATGATAATAAAATGTGTAGAATAATTCAAGTTTTTAGTAGTGAGAAAAAAAAAATTTTAGTTAAAAAAAAAAACCTTTACCCATTTTTCTTCTAAAGTAATGTAAAAAAATAAACAAAATTGGTATCACTACGTCCGTAAAAGGGCCGAACCAATACAATATACCATTATTTAACTCGCACGGTGAACACCGTAAAAAACTGAAATCACTTAAACCGCCAAAATCGCTGTTTTTTTTGTCACTTGAGCTCTCAAAGAAAACTTTTTGATCACTTTTTATGTACCAAAAAATGGTACCAATAAAAAGTACAGCATCGTCCCGCAAGAAACAAGACCTCCCACCGCTCAATCAACCGAAAAATAAAAAAAGTTACAGCTCTCAGAATGTGGTGAAACAAAACAATTTTTATTTTAACAAATAGATTTTTCCTTGTAAAAGTAGTGTAATATAAAAAAAACAATATCAATTTGGTATCACCGTAATTGTATTGAGACGCATAATAAAGTAACGTTTTCGTTTTTACCGCACGGCGAAAGCTGTAAAAACGAAACCCCCAAAGAATGGAATCAGATTTTTTTCCAATTTCAGCCCGCAAATAATTTTTTTTCAGTTTCCCAGTACATTTTATGGTACTTTGAATGGTGTCAATAGAAACTACAACTCTTCCCGCAAGAAATAAGCACTCACACCACTCTACTGACGGAAATAGAAAAAAGTTATGGCTCTTGGAAGGCGGACAGTGAAGAACAAAAATAATGGCTCAGTCCTGAAAAGCAAAAAATGGATCAGTCCTGAAAGGGTTAATTCATTTCTAATGAAAAAATGTATGACCACATGTGGGGTATTTCCGTACTCGGGAAAAATTGCTTTACAAATAAAAATGTTTTTCCTTTATCCCTTGTGAAAATGAGAAAATGCAACATTTTAGTGGACAAAAATTGTGATATTCATTTTCGCGGCCTAATTCTACAAAATTCTGCAAAAAACCTGTGGGGTCTAAATGCTAACTATACCCCTAGACTTATTCCTAGAGGTGTGTTTCCAAAATGGGGTCACTTTTGGGGGGTTTCCACTGTTTATGTCCCTCCAGGGCGTTGCAAACGCGACATGACACCGAAAACCAATCCAGCAAAATCCATGCTCCAAAATCCAAATGGCACTCCTTCCCTTCTGAGCGCTGCCATGGGTCCAATCAGCAGTTTATTACCACATATGGGGTATTGCCATAATCAGGAGAAAATGCTTTACAAATGTTGTGGTTCTTTTTTTTCCTTTATTCCATGTAAAAATTACAAATTTCTATGTTTTTTTCAGAAAAAAAGTAGATTTTCACTTTCACGGTCTAATTTCACTAAATTCTGCAAAAAACCTATGTGGTCAAAATGCTAACTAAACCCCTAGATAAATTCCTTGAGAGGTGTAGTTTCCAAAATGGGGTCACTTTTGGGGTGTTTCCACTGTTTTGGTCCCTCTTGGGCGTTGCAAATGACACATGGCACCGAAAACCATTTCAGCAAAATCTGTGCTCCAAAGTCCAAATGCGCTCCTTACCTTCTGAGCCCTGATGTGGGTCCAATCAGCAGTTTATTACCACATGTGGGGTATTGCCGTAATCGGGAGACATTGCTTTACAAATGTTGGGGTGCATTTTCTTCGTTATTCCTTGTAAATATTAAAAGTTTCTATGTTTTTTCAGAAAAAAAGTAGATTTTCATTTTTACAGACTAATTCCAATATATTTAGCGAAAAACCTGTGTGGTCAAAATGGTAACTATACCCCTAGATAAATTCCTTGAGAGGTGTAGTTTCCAAAATGGGGTAAATTTTGGGGGTGTTTCCACTGTTTTGGCACCACAAGACCTCTTCAAACCTGACAAGGTGCCTAAAATATATTCTATAAAAAAGGAGGCCCCAAAATCCACTAGGTGCTTCTTTGCTTCTGAGGCCAGTGTTTCAGTCCATTAGCGCACTAGTACCACATGTGGGATATTTATAAAAACTGCAGAATCCGGGGGAATAAACATTGAGTTGCATTTCTCTGGTAAAACCTTCTGTGTTACAAAAAAAATGTATTCAAAATAAATTTTGGCAAAAAAAATAATAATTTGTCAATTTCCCCTCTACATTGCTTTAATTCATGTGAAACGCCTTAAGGGTTAAAACACTTTGTGAATGCTGATTCGAATACCTTGAGGGGTGCAGTTTTTAAAATGGAGTGATTTATGGGGATTTTCTAATATATAAGGCCCTCAAAACCACTTCAGAACTGAACTGGTCCCTGAAAAAATGGCCTTTTGAAATTTGATTTAAAATATGAGAAATTGCTGCTAAAGTTCTAAGCCTTGTAACGTCCTAGAAAAATAAAAGGCTGTTCAAAAAATGATGCAAACACAAAGTAGACATATGGGGGATGTTAACTAGTAACTATTTTGTGTGGTATTACTATCTGTTTTACAAGCAGATACAATTAAATTTAAAAAAATGCACATTTTTGCAAATTTTCTCAAAATTTTGGTGTTTTTCAGAAATAAATACCAAATTTATCGACCAAATATTGTCACTAACATAAAGTACAACATGTCACGAGAAAACAGTCTCAGAATCGCTAGGATAGGTAAAAGCATTTCAAACATATTACCACATAAAGTAACACGTCAGATTTGCAAAAATCGTCTGTGTCCCGAAGGCCAAAACATGCTGGGTCCTGAAGGGGTTAAGGCCTAAAATATGCTGCTGACTAAGGGGTTAACATGAATGAGCAGGACAAATGTGCAAGAAAAGTCAACCCACCCATCTCCCATGGAGAATGAGTAACAATGTAGATCTCCTCTGAGATGAATCTAAGAAAGTACAATAAAAACGTAAATGTATTCGGCTGTTTTACCCATTCACTACCCCGAAACGACAATCCAGTAAGGGAGATTTACTAATCTAAATGCTGAATTCTGGCTCAATTGGTGCCAGAAAACTGCCGTAAATGCCTTGTGTCGGACTTATTATTTGTATTATTATTATTATTATTATTATTATTAATCATCTAAAAGTGTTAAAATAAGGGGCATGGCTTAGTAAAAGGGGGCAACTTAAAATACACCAAAAATATTGGTCTAAAGTAAACCAACCTAGAGGTGCTGTAAGGAAAGATGTCTAATATGTCTAGCAAGATGCGCCAAATGTATCATATAGTATGCACTACTGTGAGAAATTTGGTGCATCTTCTGCCTGCCTGGTCAAGTTATAAGCTGTCTAACTATAAGGCCTCATGCACATGTCCGTGTTCGTTCCGTGATATACGGACCGCATGTTGGCCGCATTTCCTGGACCGAACACAGTTCAGGGAGCCGGGCTCCTAGCAGCATAGTTATGTATAATGCTAGGTGTCCCTGCCTCTCCGCGGGAATACTGAACTGTGTTTGGTCTGGGAAATGCAGTCCATATATCACGGACCGAACGCGGTTGTGTGTATGAAGCCTAAGACAGTAATAGTAAATCTTCCCCAGTATGTTCTCCTCTAGGTAAAGTAAAGAAATGTTGGAATTTTAAGAATTTTAACTATTAGAATTTTCAAGGTTGTAAATATACTGCCTGATCCTTTCTTTAATTTGGTATGGTCTCTACATCTCTATCCCAATGATGATGTCATCAATGCGGTGGCCATACCAAACATGAAATTTGCAAAAAGGATTTTGCAGTGAAAAGATGGCTGCCTCTTCTCACCATGCAACAGACAAATACACTAAAGAAAATTAGCATTTTGCCCCCATAAATGCAACTGATATGTACATGCAAAATATATCTAAAAACATAAACATTTTATTCTTTAGTAAAAGTAAATGGACACCAAAAAAATTGCTTCCTGTGAAGGTGTTGTTCTATTTGAACATACCCAGTCTATTCGCACTATTCTGTAGTGAATATAGACATTATAGAAGGGGGTCCCCAGCTTGGGAAACCGCTCTATGAGCCAGAGTTGAAAGCCGCTGGAAAGAGGGACTCTAGCTCTGGTGGACTTGGCATGACTATGTAGAACATATTCTCCAATTCTTTTGCATGGATGCTGCATATTTGTGCGCCTCCACAACTTCCTTCTCAGATATCAGCTAATCGCCAGGATTCTTGCGGCCTGACCCACTGTGATCAGCTGATCACCAGGGTAGCTTCCTTTTGAAAAGGGGTTGTCCATTCGGGACAACCTTTTTAAATCTAGATCTTGATCTAAAGTGAGATGACTTCATCTGTAATATGTCAGTCTATCTAATTCAGTATCACATAAGTTAGATGTAAATTGCCGTTATCTACTGTGTAATGTACCACTCAAAAGGATTCTGTGTAGATTATAGTATTGTAATACCCGATTTAGATAATAAGTTTACCTACATAAAATATTAAATAAGCCACCTGATCTGGCAAAGAGGTATTCCAACGTTTTAAAAATCCCCAAAAATAGCCTCCTATAGTTAAAAATAAGAAATAGGCTCATCTTCCAAATCCCCCGCTGCTTCTATGTCGATCATTTCATGGTTCCCTATTTGGGCAGCGAATCACTTATTGCAGAGGCGATGTCAGTATGGATGGCATGTCACCACTGCAGCCAATGATTGGCTGCCATGGTCACATGTAGAGTACAATACAACTTGTAGACCCTGTTAAATAGGCATATGGGTGCAAAATGCTATAAGAGATACCTCCTATGTCTCTAGTTAACACACTATATATAGAAAAGCATGAGCCAAAAATATTCAGTCTTTTTTCTTTGAAGCAAAATATATTTCATTCTTAAGAAAGAGTAATGTCAAAATACAATCTTGCTCAAACATATATAGCAAAAAGTGGGATCACCCTGTGTGCCATAGTCCGTTAGAGAATCCGGTTGATTTTTTTTGGTCTGCAGCTGAATGAGAAAGGGGGTGTATCCTCGAAACGTCACACCGGGCATTGTGAGACGCCGACCCACCGTCCACGTGTAGTCTCTGCTGCTAGTCCTGGAACAGAGACACTGAAAAAATCAACCGGATCCTCTAACGGACTATAGCACACTGGGTGATATTACTTTTTGCTACGTGTTTGATCAAGATTGTATTTTGACATTACTCTTTCTTACGAATGAAATATATTTTGCTAAAAAAGAAAAACGACTGAATATTTTTGGCTCATGCTTTGCTATATATACTACATGTAGAGTACAACATGCTGATGCTGCTGCCAACTAATTTAAGACTAGTCGTGTTGACCCTATGACCCTTTTCTTAAAGGTCTCATGAACTTTTAAAGACTTCCTCTATCCACAAGAACCTCAGCACTATCAAATGAGGAGCAGAGGAACTGGTCAAAGACTCCTCTTCTACAGAGAAGCTGTACGGAATAATCGCCAAGCCTTTCTTTTTAAGATGGGTGGCATAATGGCTTGAGTAGTCTGATCCCGCACCAGGAGTGGGGCCTAATGTTTGCTATGGGGTTTCCTTTTCTTTATGTATGTCTCCGGACGAGAATATAAATATAAGAATACATTTAAAAAAATGTGGAGGGACGTGAGAAAAATCCCACCAGGCTCCAGTTGAGAAAAGTACCATAACTTCTACTGAAGCCTGCAAATCCTTACAATAACTGGAGACAAATGCACAGACACTCTTTGGGAACATAGAAAACGTTACATGTTGATTCAATTAGACAATGACTATTTCTCCATGGAAACTTATTGGATCTTGGCAGTAAGAGCTTTACTCCTTCTTGCCTTGCAAAGGGCCTTTATAGATTGTTCACATGATGT
Source organism: Rhinoderma darwinii (assembly GCF_050947455.1). NCBI lineage: Eukaryota > Metazoa > Chordata > Amphibia > Anura > Rhinodermatidae > Rhinoderma > Rhinoderma darwinii. The sequence continues at coordinate 46,516,786 of NC_134690.1, read as the reverse complement.
AGCAAATTCACGAAGAAAAAAAAAAGTATGTGATTCGGAAATGATTTCAGGCTGGAAGAATGTTCAGCTGGATGTCTGATTTGATTTGCAGATCACATGATGCCTCAGTAGACTCTATGTTCTTTACGCTGACCTCAGGAATTAATAATGATAAGTTATACAAAGTTACATGTCAGAACCTTGCGGCTACAATCCTAATCCAAGATGGATGGTAGGCAGAGCACAAACCACCAAGTAAAAAGCCATTCATTAACTACAGAAGTAACAAGGAAGTATAAATTAGATCAACCATGTCAACCCCCCCCCCTCTAAAAAAAAATGTGCACGCCTTAAAAATAGGTAATATATTATCCAAGGTAAGGAATGCAAAATGTAACAGGTAATAAGTTCAAGCCTTGCCAGGGACACATCATATATACTTTTTATCAGTAGCAGACATATCTGCTCTTAACTAGAGTTTTTTCATTTTATATATATATATATATATATATATATATATATATACACACACACACACACACACACACACACACACACACACACACAGGTTCTTCTCAATGAATTAAAATATAATCAAAAAGTTAATTTATCTCAGTAATTCAATTCAAAACATTAGACTCATATATTATATAGATTTATTACACACAGGGTGATCTATTTCCAGCATTTAATTCGATTTCATTTTAATGTTGATGATTATGTCTAACAGTTAATGAAAATCCAAAATTTAGTCTCTCAGAAAATTAGAATATTGGGTAAAATTTGAAGATTGTGGAATCCTGGTGTGACACTCTAATCCGCTAATCAACACAAAACACCTGCAAAGATTTCCTAAGCTTTTAAATGGTCCAACAGTCTGGTTCAGTAGCCTACACAATCATGGGGAGGACTGCAGACTTGAGAGTTGTCCAGAAGACAGTCATTGACACCCTCCGCAAGAAGGGTAAGCCACAAAAGGACATTGCTATTGAAGCTGGCTGTTCACAGAGCGCTGTATCCAAGCATATTCATGGAAAGTTGATGGGAAGGAAAAGGTGCGGTAGAAATAGCTGCAATAGCAACAGGGATGACCACAGTCTTGAACGGATTCTCAAGAAAAGGTCATTCAAGAATCTAGGGGAGATTCACAAGGAGTGGACTGTGGCTGAGTCAGTGTTTCAAGAGCCACCACACACAGACGTATCCAGGACATGGGCGATAACTGTGGTATTCCTTGTGTCAAGCCACTCATGGGCTAAAGAGAAAAAGGACTGGTCTGTTGCTCAGTGGTCCAAAGTCCTGTTTTCAGATGAAAGTAGATTTTGCATTTTATTTGGAAATCAAAGTCCCAGAGTCAGGAGGAAGAGTGGAGAGGAACTAAATCCAAGTTAATTGCGGTCCAGTGTGAAGTTTTCAACGTCATTGATGGTTTGGGAAGTCATGTCATCTGCTGGTGTTGGTCCACTGTGTTATATCAAGTCCAGAGTCATCGCAGCCGTTTACCAGGATATTTAGAGCACTTCATGCTTCCCTCTGCTGACCAGCTTTATGGAGATGCTGATTACATTTTCCAGCAGGACTTGGCACCTGCCCACACTGCCAAAAGTACCAATACCTGGTATAATAACCACAGTATCACTGCGCTTGATTGGCCAGCAAACTCGCCGGACCTAAACCCCATATAGAATCTATGGGGCATTGTCAAGAGGAAGGTGAGAGACACTAGACCCAACAATGCAGATGAGCTGAAGGCCGCTATCAAAGCAACCTGGGCTTCCATAACACCTCAGCAGTGCCACAGGCTGATCGCATCTATGCCACACCGCATTGATAACATCTCAGCAGTGCCACAGGCTGATCACCTCCATGCCACGCCGCATTGATAACACCACAGCAGTGCCACAGGCTGGTTGCCCCCATGCCACGCCGCATTGATAACACCTCAGCAGTGCCACAGGCTGTTCGCCTCCATGCCACGCCGCATTGGTAACACCTCAGCACTGCCACCGGCTGATCGCCTCTATGCCACGCCGCATTGATGCAGTAATTCATGCAAAAGGAGCCCCGATCAAGTATTGAGGGCATATACTGTACATACTTTTCAGTAGGACAACATTTCGGTTTTAAAAATCTGTGATACTGCCTGAGGAAGGAGCTAGTCCGGCTCCGAAATGCGTCGCTTGTATCTATCTTTATCAGTAAATAACTTTCAAGATATCATATTGTTTGTTTCCTTGCCATGCGGCACCAAGGAACCAATTTTACATCCTTTTAACCCCTTAAGGACATGGCCAATTTTGGCCTTGAGGACAGAACAATTTTGTTATTTTTCCCTCTTTGCAACCTGACGCTCATAACTCTTTTATTTTTTGTACAACGTAGTTGTATGAGACTTTGATTTTTGGGGGATGAGTTGTACTTTATATAGGTACCATTTTTTGGTACAAATACATTATCGTTTAATTTCTATACATTTTTATTTTGGCAAAAATGCAGTTCCGCAGCAGTTTTAATATTTATTTTTTTACACCATACAGCAATCATCATAAATAATGTTATACATTTGTTGTACAGGTTGTTACGGTCGTGGCAATACCAAATATGTCTATATTATTTTAGGTATTGGGACTTATATTTTAAAAAGTTTATTTATTAAAAAAATATTTCTGTGTATTTTTTTTACTTTTTATTTATTTATTTATCATTAATTTTTTTTACATTCATTTAACTTTTTATTTTAATCCCATAAAGGGATTTATCATTTTGATTTTGTAACTGTAATGTACTGGCATAGATCTATATGCTAGTACATTAGCTTGTGTACTGATTGTACACAGGCAGTTGTTAGGGCTTACCTCAGTATGCCCTAACAGGAAATATATTCAGACAGCCCTGGGGTCCTTCAATGGACACTGGGCTGTCTGGCCATACAAGTTATGGGCTTTGTTCGCGTCACAGTTATCTTCTGTGATGCAATCAAAGTGCAGTCCCCTCTTCTTGAACGCCGCGATCAGCTTTCATAGCGGCATTCAAAGGGTTAATGGCGGAGAGATGTTTCTCTCGTCTCCGCTGTCAGTGCGGGGCCGTGGCTGTGTATTACAGCCGTTGCCCCACTCTCGATCGCGCGCTGAGGCGGCTGTCACACAGGACGAGAATGTTCGTCCTAATGCGCCAAGTACTCACCGCTCAGGACGAGCATTCACGTCCTGTGTCGGCAACCAGTTAAAAGGGAACAGCGCCGTTTGTAGGGCTGATTTTTGGGACTTTCCACCACACTGCTACCATTAATAAATCTATATAATATATAAGTTTCACTTTTTGAATTGAATTACTGAAATAAATTAACTTTTTGATGATAGTCTAATTAATTGAGAAGCACCTGTATATATGCAGTCGAATTACATTATTTTGACAAACTTCTACTTTTGACGTCAGCAGAGCTTATCCCATGAAGGAAGACATGTGTCGTGGGCTGGCTTGGTGGGTATATAAGGTGTGCGATAGGCTGTCTGAACACATATCACTCGTTGTTTCCATGGGTAAAAGGGGCGATTTATCAGAGTTTCAGAAAGGGATGATTATTGGCTTTCGGGCCAAGGGTGGCAGTATTTCTCAAACAGCGCAGTTTGTGAACTGTTTGCGTGCTGCTGTGGTGAAAGTGTACCGTTTGTGGACAAATGGCACCATTGGGAATAACCAACGTGGAAACTGTGGAGCACCACGTGCTATTAATGTGAGAGGTGAACGTCAGCTACGAAGGTACACAAGGGCCGAACTACGCGCTACAGTGGAGCAGATCACAGTGAAAATCAACCAGGCGGCTGCCAGACGTGTGTCTAAAACAACAGTTCAGCAAACCTTACTGTGCATGGGGCTCTGAAGCAGACGGATGGTCATTGCTCCTATGCTAACAAATGTGCATCGGGAAAAAAAGGCTTCAATTTGCACAACAGTATCGTAATTGGACCACTGATAATTGGCAAAGGGTTGCCTTCTCCGATGAGTCACATTTTCTGCTTCATCGAATGGATGGACGTTGGCATGTCAGGCGAGAAACATCAGAGAACCAAGACCCTGCAACCATTACTGGAAGAACACAGCTGGTGGCGGCAGCATTATGGTCTGGGGAATGTTTTCATGGCATTCTCTGGGCCCACTCATCCATCTGGAAGGCACTGCGAACTTATTTGGGTATAAATCCATCATTGCAGATCACGTCCACCCATACATGCGGTTTGTCTTCCCTGGGGCAGATGGAATCTTCCAGCAAGACAATGCGACATGTTACACGGCTAGAAATGTCCGATAATAGTTGGAAGAGCATGACCAAGACTTCCAAGTACTTCCCTGGCCCCCTAATTCACCAGACTTGACCACATTTCAGCATCTGTGGAACCTCGATCGTCTTGTTCGCTCTATGGATCCTCCCCCATGCACCCTCCAGCAAAAGTGGGATGTACTGCAGTCAGCACGGCGCCAGATACCGGAGACAACCGACCAGCACCTTATTGAGTCACTCCCAGCCCATCTAGCTGCTGTCCGTGCTGCACACGGCAGTTACTCTGGATATTATCTGCTGGTCATGATAATGTGACTCTAATGTGTATATATATATCTATATATATATATATATATATATATATATATATATATATAGATAGATAGATAGATAGATAGATAGATAGATAGATAGATAGATAGATAGATATATACACACACAATACGATAATATATATTATGTAGTACAGCCAAAATTTTAAACACACCTGACTTTATCTAATCATCTTAAAGGGGGCACTCCCTCCGTCTGGAAAAAGAAAGGTTCAACCGGCAGAGGCGACAATTCTTCTTTACTGTGAGAACAGTGAATTTATGGAATAGCCTACCGCAGGAGCTGGTCACAGCAGGGATAGTAGATGGCTTTACAAAAGGCTTAGATAATTTCCTACAAACTATTGTACAGGAATAGAAAAGAATAACTGCTAATATCGACCCGAAAGTTAGGAGGTCATCTTACAGTTGTGAGGTACCAGTCTTTCTTTAAGAAATTAAGGTTTGTCTCAACCATACGAAAAAAAATTGAAGTTTCTTTACGTGCAGTAACAAAACATAAACATAAAGTGCAGTCGGCTGTCGTGAAGATCACTAGAGTAACGATAGATCGAGAATTACTTCTGCTGCAAATGATACGTTTATTAGTGTCACCAGCTTAAGAAATCATCAATTAACACCACCCAAGAGTAGAGGCCGAATAAATGCTTTATTGAATCCACCCAGCCGACACATCTCATCGTCAACTGTTCAGCAGGGACTGCAAGTGCAGAAAGAAGAGATACTTGGGTCAAGGAACATAGGTAGTAGACATCAGGACAGTGGACAATCTGTTCTTTGATCTGATGAGTCTAATTATTTCTTTTTCATTTCAACCTCCGTATCTTCATTAGATGAAGGGAAGGTGAGCAGATGAAGTCTAGATATGTGGTTCCCACAATGATGTATGGAGGAGGAGTTGTAAACACTTGATTAAAAAGCCATTTATACAGACCTCCATGTTTGCCATAAAGTCAATAAAGGTCAAGTCAACATGTGCCTTCAAGATGAGTTATTTTAGGTAATGCTCTGACGTAACTGAATGTGTGTTGTGTTGCTTGTGGGTTGGGAAGCTACCAACGGTCATTGCTTAATACAGTTATTTAGAGTTGGCTGATACACAGGTTTCTATTGAGGTATCAGATATGAAGGCCATTTTATGGCCAGTATAATGGCCGAATTTATACATGTCAAAATATCTGTTTTCTTACTAATTTATGGTGATATCATATTTTGCACTATTATTTTCTATTACTAGGAATACTAAGCTCCACTCCTATGGACTTGCTCAGAGATAGGGAAACCTGGCAGTTTCCAATGAGCAGCTCGGGCTGTTTACGTCCCCTCCATACACTTCAATGCAGACCATGTGGCAGAATCGCCTGGCCTCTTTTCCCCTTTTGCCCCACAGGTAAGACAGGACCTCTGTACTCCTGATCGGTGGGGGTTCCAGCAGTGAAAACAGACATATCCTATAGCTCTACCATAAATGTCAGGCTCTATCTGTTCTACCCAGTGGTTCTGGATGCCACCTGTTATGCTTAACCCCTTAGTGACAAGCCCATTTTAGGCCCTAATGACCAAGCTATTTTGTGCGTTTTTCCATCGTCGCATTCCAAGAGCTATAACTTTTTTATTTTTTTGTCAATATAGCTGTATAAGGTCTTGTTTTTTTGTGGCACAAGTTGTATTTTTTAATAGCACCATTTTGGGGTACATATAATTTATTGATTAACTTTTATTAACTCTTTTTTGGGGGTAATGGAAAAAAACCCATACATTTTGCTACTCTTTTTTTGCGTCTTAGATTTACGCCGTTTACTGTATGGTATAAATAACATTATAACTTTATTCAGTGGGTCATTACGATTGTGGTGATACCAAATATATCTAGATTTTGTATGTTTTACTACTTTTACACAGTAAAAACCCTTTTCTAGTTTTTATTGGTACCATTTTGGAGTACATGCGACTTTTTACACTTTTTGATAACTTTATTTTTAGTCCCACTAGGGGATTTCACTATGCGATCTTCTGATCGCTTTTATAATACACTAAAATACTTCAGTATTGCAGCGTATTATTGCCTGTTAGTGTAAAACTGACAGGCACCTGCTAGGTCATGCCTCAGGCATGGCCTAGCAGGCATCCACTACGGGCAGACCTAAGGGGTCTTTGTTAGCACTCGCTATTGAGCGCCGCATCTAAGGGGTTAAACGGGTGAGATCGATTTTGAAATCAATCCCGCCCGTTATTGCAGGTGTCCGGCTGTCTTTGGACAGCCTGACACCCGCTTTAGCTGGCACAGGACACCCGTGCCGGGCTTATGACACAGCGCGGTGAAAAGGCGTCACTCTGCATAAGCACCCTTAACTGCCGCCGTGAAAAGGCATATTGGCGGTCGTTAAGGGGTTAAATAAGAATTACCCCCTTTCCCTTTGTTTTGTTTTTATATGTTATACTTTTTGTTTTAAAAAACATTGGTGCAGAAGTGATTAAAAAAAAAAAAAAGCTCCCCTTTGTCTAACCACTTTGTTTAAAGATCAGAAAAGATTTAGGCTAGGTTTACAACTATGTCAGTGTTTCCGTTGTCCTGCTCGGTCAAAGGAGCACAACAACAGAAATGCCAGAAGCGCCGGTTCCGTTGTACAATAGACTTTAATAGGTTCAGTCGTGTTTCCGCCGGGGTGTCCATGGTTTTACAGGAAAAAAAAACAGCCTGCGCTATTGTTTCCAGTATTTTCGGCTGTATCTGCAACAGAGGCCCCTAATATGCAGTAACAGAAGACATCTGGAAAGGGGCAAATACGTTTTCACAATACTTCACATTCTATTTCTGGAACTCTGTTCTTTTCTGTAAGTTTTTGTTTAGGCTGCCTTGTATTTATTCCTGCCTTGCTTCTTTGATATATAATGAATTAGTAGATTTGGGGCTGAAACCCACCCTCCATGTTCATCCATTTTTGTACTGTGAATTGGCACTTGGAGTGGTGGATATTCAACACCAGGCCGTTCCACCTCTTGGGCCTCATAGCAGTGACATGGCTTGTCTCTGTGCCTTATATACCACTTGACTTTTTTTGCACAGGGGATCAAAATCTTAATTAGGTAATATTATGGCTTGGGGCAATGAGCTGCTCTTGAAATTAAAAAAAACAGGCCTCATGTTCACAACTGTATAAAAAAAAATCTGTACACAAACTGCACTTGTGAAGTTTCGTAAATACTATATTTTCTACTGTATGTTTCGGTATGGTTTTCTGTGCTTGTACTGTATGAGTTTCTTGTCCATCCATCGTAATGAACATCTTTGGAAAAAAAAAATTACCATAAAAACTCATGATTTCGCAATACTCAGACGCATTTAGCACAGACATCTCATGACAATGTGTGGCCAGCCAAGTGGTTGAGATGTGAATTGCAGCCTGTCAAGGGTTTTGCTAGCATGTCGCGATATCGTAGTTAATTTGTTTCAACCTCAACCAAATTCAAGAAAAGTTAAGAGTGGACACATCTGTATTTCCTGCTTCGAAACCATCTACCTGCCATAAGTTTAGGGAAGAAGACGGTACTTTTTACACAGTTTCGTATACACAGTGCAGTCTTCAAAGGTTTCTATTGGGGGAAAATCTGCAACTATACGGCATCTGATGGAGTATGACACATTACTATTTTTCATATGGCAGCACACAAGGTATGTACAAAAACACCTCTAGAAAAACATATGGCATCACTTGAATCCTTCATAGTGCAGCATGGTGGATCAGTGGTTAGTATTGTTGCCTGGTGGCACAGGGGAACTGGGTTTAAATCCGACCAAGAAAACATCTACATGGAGTTTTTATGTTCTCAACATGTTCTTGTGGGCTTTCTCTCCCACACTCCAAAAACATACTGATAGGTTACTTGGCTTCTTATGAATTAGTGTGTGTGTTTTCGATAGGGAAATTAGATTGTGAGCCCTATTGGGGGCTAGGACTGATGTGAATTATGTCAATCTCTGAATATGATGGCGCTATACAAGCAACAGAAATTAGTAGTGAAACATCACCACCATATTACGGCTCCATACCACTTGGAACGGTTATGGAGTTGTAATATAGTTGTGTGCATGAGCCCTAAGGTTGAATTTATACAAGCAGCTAGATCACCTGGATCCACTGGCATGCAAGTGGTAATCGAAACAAAAAAACCTACTATGGTGAATGCGACAATGCGAAAACATTTTGTTTCATATATTTTCAATATATCATGGTGCTAATTGTATTATGGTGTTAATTCCAGGACTATTTCCCTGATTGGCGACAAAATCTCTCAGTGTGAACTCATCTTAACCTTTTTAAAACAAAAATTAAAGTTTTTGAAAAGTTCACAATCTTGATTTTACCTATTTTTAAAAGTCAATTTTTTTAAGCCTCCAGCTTGAGGTTTTATATACCTTTTCCATAAAACATATGTTGTCTGTTGTCTACACTTCCTTGGCAGCAGCAGCAGCCTGGAAAAAAAGGACAAAATACACATTACTGTACATTACTGTCAAAGAGAAAGAAAAAAATGTTGGAAAACATACCATGAAAGCCATTGTACAGGGGGGAAAGCACAGAGCTCACATTTTTCTGTAATCTCATATACATGCTCCTTTCCAGAACTACATATGTTTGAGTGCAAATAAGGTATAAAATGCTTAACGTCTCAGACGGTGCGCTCGGCAGATATCCTGTTTCTATAATGAAAACTATACTGTATAAGCATGAAACGATAAATTGTTGTTCTTAAGATTTTTGAACTCTTAAAAAATGCAATTTTGATCTGGGTTTTGGCACGCTCGTTGAGTTTCCAGGGAAACGGGTCTCTTGCATTTTTATCTGCTTATTTTAAAGCTTTCATTAGATTTAACATTTAAAGAGGCATTGATTAAAATATGACATTTTTCAACACAAAAGAATCTATTCTGCTGTAATGTCTTATTATGCTGAAAAGCTATACTGGTTGATGGCCAATTTTGCCAACTGAGAATTTTAGCTGATGAACGCGGTGCATACTGTTCTTTTCTGCCATGTAACAAGGCTTTTATAGGAGTATGAAATAGAGGAAAATACTCTTCACCTCCTCACACTGTGTGTTTACCGGGAATTAAATGTTGTTTTATTCCGTATTTTCCATTTGGAGCAAAGGTATTTAAAAAACAAACAAAAAAGTCAGCACTTTTTGTGTTTTTATTAAATGGCTCTCATACATGGAAAGTAAGACGAGTAATAAAAATAATAAGAAGAAGAGAAAATATGCACCCCTTGCATTAACATGTTGTTCTAAAAGCTGGTGATACGGATAAAATAACGGGCAGCTCTAAATATTTAAGGTTAGAAGTTATTGCCCCGGCCAACGCACTAACATGCTCCTCTGATGTCGCTTCACTTGGGTGAAGAACATCAGAAATCAAATATGCACAATTCATCTCTTCTTTGAGAGTGGATATCCAATGGGGGTGTACAGTATATTTAAAACCCCCCCAAAAAAACTAGAGGATTCTTCAACATGCATATTGGTTGGCTTAAAAGTTAAAACATATGTCCACTCTTGAACAGCATTTACAGTTTACATATAGAATTTCTCTACATGAAAAGATAAGTAAGTTTGTAAATACATTATATTACTTATTTTGTACAGAGCCTGAGTATTTTACTTCAGAGCTGCATACACAATTCTGCAGTCTTCAGAGATTAAATGGACAATAAGTTTTCAAACAATTTATGCTAATCAAAAAGTATACCTGATACAGAACAACTTTGTAGTTAACTTACTGTAAAAATGTGGTTGATTTATCCATGCAAATTCTGTGTAAAGTTACTAGCACTAGGTGTCTCCCTTCCTGTAATCTGCTGTCCACCCCTCTTGTCAAGCAAAGTCCATCCCCTTGTTACAGAGCAGAGTTGATGTGCTGCAGAAGGTGGGAATATATCTCTTCGCTACCTATTATACAAGTCTATGGGGAGGGGGAGTAGGAGGAGAAAGCAGGAACAGAGAGTAGACACAGGCTGCTGGTAAGATTTCAATGTCACCCCAGTGCTGGATTCTCATATACACTGCTCATTACTGCTGTATAATCTCCTACATGCTGCTGTAGCTTCTATATATGTGATAGATAGACATAGGAGAGCAGGATACAACTCTTCTATGTGTGCACTTTATAAAGGATTTGATAGCAGTTAGGCCCTGCCCACTAGTTCAGAGATCACTGAGAATTAAAGAAAGAGCCTGCAGAAGTGAAAACTGCTAAATAATGCAGAATTTAATCATATAGTCATATAGCCATAAATAGTGTTATTCCTCGTGTGCACACATATGACAGCTTATTCTGAAAAGTTAGTACAGGTCTACACCTAGAGTTTCTGTAGCTCTACTGATTGATTTCAACTCTTGAGTGACAGCTGCAGTCCACAAGATTGCACGCAACTCAATGTATTTATTTTGACTGCAGCTGTCACTCAGTAATTAAAATCAATCAGTAGCACTATAAAATGTCTAGATGTAGCCCTGGCCTTAGGTACGCTTTAAATATCTCAGGATTTTCTGTTTGTCAATGTCTGGACAGAGCTCGCTCTGGTGATTTTTATTCTGGAAAGTGTAGTGTTTATACCAGGCACTGTAAGGTAATTTTATTTAAGAAAATATATAATTGAGGGAAGGAGAAGAGGAATGTATGTGATCTATTAATATATAACTTTTAATAATGTTTATTAAAATTGACAAATGAATATAAAATTTCCAATGGTGCAATTGGGTATGTGCGAGTGACCCCCAAACTCACATAACCTAGGGCCATATAAACAGTGTAACAATTTGTGTCACTGTAAAAATCACAGTTGAATGTGTGCTGCCATGCGATTGGCAAGCAGCTAGGTGTGAATAGGTTCCAGCCAATTAATCTCCCACGATGGTGCTCCCTGTGACAGGAGCAGCAACGTGGTAGATGGCTGTTAGACTGGATCGGGATTAACGAGGATTGTCGATACACTGCAGCGGCGCCCCTGCGATCAGCTGGGGCAGCAGTGTCAGTGGATCGTCTGGGTGTCGGACTGTGATCCTGGCAGTGCGGGACCCGGCACCAGCGTTGTGCCTGGATGCAGGGCGGCAAAGCAGTGAGCGCTGTACGTCAAGGAGCAAGATATTCTCGCAAGGTGAAACGGGGCAGTAATACAGAGAAGACCGTGCGGTGGATTATCCGACAGTGTTCAGCAGTCAATACAGCAGGTAAGTGTTGGGTCACACCCAGCTGCTGGAGTGAGGCACAGCGGGGTTTGTTGCGAACTCTGCTATTGCGCTCGTGGGACAGCTGACAGCCGTCAGCCTGTCCGATTTTGAGTTTAGCTGCCTGCAGACTAGTATTGTGCTGTGCAGCTAAAGGCCGTGTTAGTGCACCATGGAATATTAAGAAAGTGCTAAGCACCCAAAACGCATTTCGCCAGAATTCTGGCTTCTTCTAGGCGTGGGGGACCGCCATTAAACTGGGTTAGAATTGATTGACAGCCAGGCCGCCCAATCATGGGCCTGGAATACAGAATTGATACATAGGTCATATTGGGATAATAGATGACCATATTAGATAAAGGGATATTAAATTGTAGATACCCATGGTTAAATGAAGGATCAATAATGGCATTTTATGCCTCAATTGAGAATTTTCTGATACTATGAGAGATGCACGGAGGAAATAAATGGAAGAGCAGAGTTATGATGTGAAGCAGAAAATATTTAATGATAAATATATATAAATTATATTATTTTGTATAGGGAAGTGGTGGCGAGATTGGCACATTAACCTCAGTACCTACAGTAATATTAAAGTAAACAGCCAAATACAAAATTCTTATTGAGTCCAAATGGATTGACTCTATTCAAATTAAAGATTCACTCACTCTCTTTTTTAAGGAGTTCCAAATCTTAATCTCCCCTTCTGATGCCCAGGCGTATTTGACACAAGGCCCAGCCTTTTAAAGTAGTCATGTTCAAATTATGCTTTACTTTGAAATGTCTGGCTATTGGGGTCGGGCAAAATGGTTTATTTTTTAACTGACAGTCACTTTGATTTCTGTCATAATTGATAATAGAGTTAATGTGTTCTCTTATGCGGACATGCAGTTCCCTCACTGTTTTGCCAATATATTTGAGGTCACAAGGACAATCAAGGCAATAGACCACACCAGGTGTAGTACATCTGATATGGTCTCTGATGTAATGGTTGATTCAATAGGCGTCTACAAACTGTCTTTTTTCTACCAGAATTCTGCAGGCCCTGCACATTTTGCAGGGGTAGAAGCCAGTATTCAGAATTTAATTAGTCCTATTCTTTCTTAAGAAGTGGCTTCATACCAGCATATTCGAGATTGTTTTACCCTTCCTATATCCTAGGGATACTCTATCTCCTGAGATATTCCTAAGGACTGGGTCACTGAGCAAAATTTTCCAATGGCAGTTCAGAATGTTATTAATTTCATCCCAGTTTTCATGGAAATCCGTGATAAATCGTGGTTGTTCTCGTCCCTTTTGGACTTTCACCTTTGGGGTTAGCAACGTCTCACGTTCCGTTCTCAAAGCCCAGTTATATGCCTTTTTAATGCTTCTTTTAGAATAATTCCTTACTGACAGTCTGTTCTAGAATTCTACTGCCCTCATTTTGAATAGTTGGAAATTGGAACAATTTCGTCTAAGGCGCAGAAATTCTTCCTTAGGGATCCCTTTGATGGTATTCACTGAATGTGCACTGGTGGCATCTAGGAGGCTATTTGTAGCTGTGTCCTTCTGAAATAAATCAGTCTCAATTATGCCGTGTTCGTTTGTGAAGAACATCACATCAAGAAAAGGAATTGAGTGTTGATCATACATTAAGGTCAGTCTTAGATTAAAATCATTATTATTCAAGGTTCCTATGAAATCTTCCAATTCCATAGGTGAACCGTTCCAAATAAACAGAATATTGTCAATGTAACAATGCCAAATATTGATCTTGGTAGTAAAAATATCCATTGAGGAGCAGCAGACAAATTTTTCTTCCCACCAACCTAGATAGAGATTAGCAAAAGTTGGTGCTACTCCCATCGCCAATCTGCGTATTTGTAAATAGAACCGTCCATCAAAGAGAAAGTAATTGTGTTTGAGAATAAATTTAAGTGCACGTAGGACAAAAGTCCTGCGGATTGGATTATAATTTTCTTTCCCTAATAGGAAAAATTCAACTGCCATACAACCTGTATTGTGGTCAATACTGGTGTACAGGGACTCTACATCGCATGTAGTTAACCATTCATTCACCTCCAGGGAGCTACCATCCAGGTCTTTAAGGATTTGCATAGAGTCCCTAGTGTGGGAGGGTAACTGGTATACAAATTCGCGCAATTCTTGATTAAGCCAGTGGTTACATTCTTCTGTCAAGTTTCCCACACCAGAGACAATAGGCCTCCCTGGAGGGTTGGTCGGGTTCTTATGTACCTTCGGTAGAAGATAAAACGTTGCATTTCTTGGGTCTTGCACTTTGAGAAAATCTCTCTCATTGGCAGTAATTGCCCCCCTTTCAAAACCATCTAGAACCATGTCATTGTATTCTGTGAGAAACTGTGCTGTGGAGTCGCCCCATAGTGGGCGGTAACATGCTTTATCCATTAGTTGTCTCTTCACTTCATGTAGATATTGATCTTTAGACCATATAACTACGTTGCCCCCCTTGTCTGAGTTTTTAAACATGACATCATCCCACTTTTTCATTTCTTGTAAGGCCCTTTCTTCATCTGGACTAAGATTGTTAAATAAGCGTTGACCGGACAATGATAATAGATCATTTGACACTAGGTCAATAAAATCTCTGATCGCCAGACAATTATCAAGTGAGGGCATAACACGGGTTTTGGATTGAATTTTTATATTATTCTTGCTAGGTTTAGGGAATCCTGAATCATTCCCTTCGTTTAAAGGGGAGTTCTCGAAGAGTAATTCCTCCAAGTCTCCTAGTGTGTTTCTCTCTAGATCTGAAAGGGAATCTAGGTTCCATGTGTCAGTTGAATCATTACAAGGAGAAATTATTTGTTTGCTATGTAATTTCTGATAGTAAAGTTTCCGTCCAAATAAATGGAGATCTTTTATGACTGTGAATTTATTAAGTCTTGTGGTTAGACAATAATTAAAACCTTTTTTAAGCACTGAAATTTGGGAATTAGTAAGTACATGTTTAGAAAGATTAATGACTCTTAGGCAATTCTCACGTGTGTCATTATTATTACTGTTTATTTCTTGTGAGTTCTCTGGTGACCTCCTCTCCCTTGTTGGGAGCCCCTGAAGCGCCACCTCCCTCTGTCCCGTAAAAAAAGGACCTCAGTGTGGTCATCAGATTTTTTGGATAGATTTTTGTGTTTTCCAGGGTAGCTACCCTGGGAGTGTTGCGGGTCTGCGTCAGAATCTGAGAGGTCTGTTCCATCAGTACCAGTGTCTGAAAAGTCATGTGGATCACTAGATTCGATATTATTCTGCACCCTATTATACTGATTTTTGTTTAGCCTCAAGGATTTATTTTTGCCCCAGTCATAGATCTCACCTTAAGAATAGTCTGCCTTATCACGATAATATTTATTTCTCTTTCTATTTTTAATCTTAGTTTCTACCAGGTCAATATGGTCCATTGTTCTCTTGAATGCCTCTGAGAATTGTGCTGAGCTCTCATGGCTTTCTAAATTAGGTGTAAGGGCTTCAAGGTCCTTCTCCACAGTGTTGAGGATGTGGGTCTCATCCTCTAGTAGAAGGACCATAAATGTTTTAGAGCACTCTGACAAGGCTGTCTCCCATCTAGCCTTTAACCCAGGTTTAGACAATATTAAGAAAATAAACTGTTCCACTGCATTATGAGAGCACAAATAAATAGTTAGAGGTATGTCTGACGACAAGCTTGTTGACTGTTTCCAATGACAAGCAGCAGAATTGTGAATGCAGCTCTGGAGTATGAAACAGGCTGTAGCTCTGGATCAGTACAAGAGATTGTCACTTTGCCTCCGCAACTGGAATGCCAGTACGCAATGCATTATACTGAAGGGGTTTACAATGAGCACAGTAGAAAGTTCCTCTTACGGTAAAGAGAATATAAAATCTATGCTCATCTTTGGACAGTGTTCTACATATGTAATTGTTTCTACAAAATGTACAAGGAGAATGGATATTATTGCCTCTGAAAAGGTTACAATAACCTGCAAAGTTCTATTTAATTCCGAACCAGCGATTCCTCTATAAACAAACTCAACTGGGAAATGGATTCAGACAACATTAATTGCGTAATTATGTCCTGAGGTTTACAATGTTTATTGAATAAACACCAGAATTATGTCAGGCATAAAAATACTCTTCAAATAAGTCATCGTCGATAAGTAAATGCCCATTAAATATTCTGAACCACTTAAACCCGAGGACAAATGATGAAATGAATGTACACATTAGGCTGAAATATAATTAAAACCAGAAATATGCTCGAGTGATATAGGATTCTAACAGGGAGACTGTAACTTACATATGAGACTACATAACAATCTATTATTTCATGACATACCTATAGCAATGTATAACATCAGATTTTAGGTATCATTGTGGATGATAATGCAAAAAGTTTTTTTAAGGGAAGGAAAATTACATATTATTAAAATATAGGTCTTTATTCTTCATATATATTTTTAGATTTTTGGTGTAGTTTCTAGTTGTTTTTTTTTTGTTTTTTTTTATGTCTGACTAGCCACATAAAAACAATCTCGAAATATTCCAGTTTCCAGACTGAGAAGAGATGAGATGAGAAGAGAAGAGTCACTTTATTATCATTAGAGGTTGGGAAAGTTAAAGCGGATGTCCCGCTTGGTCCACCCTTTATATGAGTCAGAACGAAGAACCACTCTATGGCCATGCTCACACGGCTGTTTTTCAAGCGTATTTCGGAGCATAAAACACTCATATTCCGCTCTGAAATACACTTCCCATTGGAAGCATATCATATGGGGCATATTTTTATGCTTCTAAAATTGCCTCGTAAAAATATGCTTTGTAAAAAAGAAGTGACATATCATTGAAGCATTTTACAAGCTGATTTTTCCCATTGACACTTTAAAGAACACTTTGAAAAAACGCCTCAAAATACACTCCAAAAACATCTGGATTCAGAGGCTGTTTTTTCTTGAAATCCATCATGTATTATTTAGCCTAAACATATAACGTGTGAACAGGGCCTATAACAGCAGCTACCGCTCTAGCAGACTTGAGCCGTCCATATGTTACATGGACGACCATTCAACAGAATGGTCACTATGTAAGTGTATGAACACTCTAAGCAGATACGTTGTGTAAAACTACACAGCGTATCCGCCGTGGTAGCTGCAGGGAATTCCGCCCTAAAAAAAACCGCAACAAATAAAGGTCCACTTTTTCGGGTGGCCGGTTCGCTGTGGAAATCCTGCAGGGAAATTTTTTTTACTCACCACAGCAGTAGTCATGGCGACGCGTTCCTTTCTGTTGAGTGTAGCCGGGCCTCCAGGGATGACGCTGTAGTCCATGTGACCCCTGCAGCCTTTGATTGGCTGCAGCAATCACATGGGATGAAACGTCATCCCAGGAGGCTGGGCTGAGCTCAATATAGAGGAACGCATCACTAGGACTATGGCAGGGGAATGTTTGAAGCTTCTTTATTTATTTCAAATAAAAAATACCTTTTTCTTCATTTGCAATTTTTGCGTCGGAATCGGCGCAAAAATTACCTACTGCCCTGCTCCTGAATGATCTGGCCTTCAATCCCGCTTTCCGGTCCCCAGTTTTCCGGTATCCAAAACGGCTGTCTTAAAATTTCCTATACAGATCTTTTTTGAAAGTCTGAGACACACAGGCAGATCATTCAGGAGCGGGGCAGCAGGTAAGATGACTATACATTTGCAATATATAGTCGTTCTTTTTTTTATTTTTTGGCTGGAGGTTTGCTTTAAGATAAATTCCTTCACTACAGCTTTGTTGCAATCTCAACTCATTTGTATCTTAGCTTTAACCGTTTAAGTGAAAAGCTCAAAAAGTCAACAGCTATAGTGTGCGAACCGGGTCTTAAAGTGGTTGGATATGTATATCATACTGGGTTTTCCTGCAGCCTCTGTCGCCCCCTACGCTAAACATGTTGTGCACTTAGTGCATTAGTGATTCGCCATGATTGGAATTATCTAACAATCTTCATTTCTTACTTCATGATCTCCAGATACAAAAACCTGGATCGTAGAACATGCACAACGTGTATAAATATTCACTGCAGGTCTCCAAAGGTCAGGACTGTCAATGTCCCCACTAACTGCAGTCATAACCTTTTCCCAAATAGGTTCGACCCTCATTAAACCAATTATGTTAATCAATCTTATTACAAGGGAACCATATAAATAGCACTTTCTATGTGATGGCAATTACTGGGACATGCACATATTGTAGTTATCATTGCATTCCAGCGTTTCATGAATGAACAATTAAACCATAAAGGGTCACGTCTAACTTCTAAGATGTTGAGAAAACCAAAAAAACAAATATGTAGCTACTTATGGCCTTCAGTAATATTCCTGCTAAAGTAACTCAGCACATGTGTCAGTTGCCTGATAATCTTTTTTTTCTGACTTCCTGATATGCCAGCATGAACAAGCAGAGCAGCAGTGTAAAGCATGGGAAACGGACAGAGCAGAATCCTAGGTTTCTGCCTCCTCTTGAGGTGCTGCAAAACAACAATGCTAGCCACTAAACTGATCAATTATAATATATATATATATATATATATATATATATATATGTGTGTATATATGTGTATTTATATATATATGTGTATTTATATATATATATATATATATATATATATATATATATATATATATATATATTCCGAGCATATATCTATAGAATAAGACAAAAGAAATATAGTCCACAAAACCAAAAATGTCTAATAAGCCCAATCAAAACTCAATTACTCCAAAATAAATGTTAAAATAATCTTTATTGGTCCCCAATCAATGGACAAAATACCCCCCTACAGTAATCAGACAAACATTGTACAAGACAGTTAAAAAACATAAATGTAAAAATTATCTCAGAGGAAAACAAGCCACACTAATCCAATGTAGAACATAGAACAACTAATGTTATTCTCTCCTGACGAAGGGTGCGAAACGCGCGTCGAGGTGTTTCCTCAGGTGCATACTTCTTCATCTGCCATCATTTCCACCACAGGTATTTAATCAGTTCTATTATTTTAAGTTTCTTGTACTTTGTCACTTTAGTCTGATTGGAACTGTGGTACATCCAGTGGTACATCCAGTGGTACGATCCTTGGTATTTTTTTGTCCTCTGATGTACAATTAATGAGATATAATAATTTTATCCCAACCCCCCTTGCTTTGTATCCCCTTTGGTCCCTCCCTTTTATATTCAAAACTAAATAATTGAAAAAAAATTAAAGAATACAAAACAAAACATCTCTAATTCAAACCTTCCAAGTCCCCAAGTACACACATCATAGCATCTTCCTGAACAATCACCCCATATATGAATTCAATCTGATCCAGCACCATTCTCCAGTAATGTTTAATATTCCCACATTCCCATATCATATGGAAAAAATTCCCTGCAGTTAATTTACATTTGGGACATTCAGGGTTCCTGTTTTTTTAAATAAAATATTGCAATTCTATGAGGGGAATAGTATTCTCTATAAAAGTATATAAATTTGGGTCACCTTATAATCTGGGCTCCTTGACAAAAGAGGAATGACTCTTGTTATTCTTTCCCATTGTTGCCGTGGGACTTCGCCCAGGTCTCTTTCCCACCTAACTCTTTAATTCTCTTGGCAATTTTTGCCTCCTTTCTTCCGTCATTAACGTATATATTCTAGAAGTTAGCCCCAACATCTTAGTTTGCTTGATGATATAATCAACTTACAGCAGACTCTGCATTAAAGTTGGACAATTGTTTCCAAAAAGTGCAGCTCTAATCTGCAAATATCGAAAAACGTTTATTCCCCCATATTGGAGCATTGTTCCATAATCCATTATTACCCACTTCTTTCTTTAGGGCCGTCCAACCCCTTTGTGCCATCAAAGATGTCGGATACTCAACCTGTGGCAACTCAACAAATATTCCTGTTTCCAACATTACAATGGCACTATACCTCCTCAAGAACGGAAACTTATTCACTATAAGTTCTATATACACCACATTTTCTCTTCTCTCACATACCAATTTTACTTGGGCTGCAATATACAGTGATTTAACTACCTTTCGGATCGACAGACGGGACCCCAGAAAATGTAAAATATAATTTGAATACAATGCGACCTCCTCCTCTCCGTCTAGGAATTTAAATCCCTCTATCTCCGTATCTCCTCTTATTCGAACCGCCTGTGGCTCTACTCACAGTGCGAACAGAAGGGGAGAAAGGGGGCATCCTTGCCTGGTTCCCCTGCCAATCGGGAAGGCCTTCGACACATTCCCATTGACCTCCAACTAAGGCCTTGGCACAAAATATAATAGTTTGACCCATTTGATAAAGCTGCTACCAAAACCCATACCTTCCAATACCTTCCACAGATATCACCATTCAAGAGTATCGAAGGCTTTGGCTGCATCCAAAGAGAAAATTAATTGATGACCAGTATTATTCGGTTTAGATTGTATATTCATGAAGAACCTTCTGATATTAATTGAAGTTGATTTTCCCTTGATAAATCCAGTATTGTCTCCATGCACCAAATCGGGCATTATAGCCAAGAGCCGATGTGCTAAGATTTTTGCAAGTAGCTTGATATCAATATTTAGCAGCGATATTGGCCGATACGAGTCAACACTTAAAGAGGCTCTGTCACCACATTATAAGTGGCCTATATTGTACATGATGTGATCGGCGCAGTAATGTAGATTACAGCAGTGTTTTTTATTTAGAAAAACGATCATTTGTGATGGAGTTATGACCTATTTTATCTTTATGCTAATGAGTTTTTCAATGGACAACTGGGCGTGTTTTACTATATGGCCAAGTGGGCGTTGTGGAGAGAAGTGTATGACGCACTTTGATCGCGTCACAAAAAATCCCTGTGACGTGGGGGCGTGGCCAGCTACTGATGTGAGAGGACGTGTGTGGCGATAGCTCCGGGCCGGCATCCTGCATTATATCCTCCTGACGGTACTGTACTCCGTGAAAGCTGCCAAAATTCCTTACCAGCTACGACGGAATGGAAGGACATCTTCCCAAAAAAAGATGAGCCCGCCTAAAGCGATGGACGCGGCGGAAAAACTGAAATCATATGCCCGCGTGGTGATCCAAGATGGCGCCGGCGGGTGCTCTGCTGGGCAGGCCGTGGCAGTGGCAGGGACATCCACCTCTGTTCCCTCGGAACAGGATGCGGGAATCACGCTGCAGGAGGCATCGGATAAGCTGCTGACAGCCATCCTTGAGACACGTACAACACTCACGGCTAAGATAGATGAGGTGAGAGTGGACGTGGGCCTATTGAGGCAGGACCTGCAGAATGTGCGGGAGAGAGTGACAGAGACGGAGGGAAGGATTTCGGCCTTGGAAGATCTCACTGCTAATATGCCTGCGGCTATACAAGATTTGCACCGTAAAGTGGATTTGTGGCGCCAGAAAGCCGACGATTTGGAAAATAGATCGCGCCGTAATAATCCCCGCATTGTGGGGCTGCCCGAGAGGGCAGAGGGGCAGAGATCGGGAGAGTTTGTGGAGAAATGGCTGAAGGAGACCTTCCCAGATGCATCATTCTCGCTGGCATATGCGGTAGAAAGGGCGCACAGGGTCCCAGCATGATTACCACCTCCGGGTGCTCCCCCAAGACCTCTGCTTGCTCGGATGTTGAACTGCAAAGATCGGGATACGGTTCTGCTGGAAGCTCGGAAGGCCGGAGGGATCCGCTTTGAAAATGCTTCTGTGTCCATATATCCGGATTTTTCTCCTGATTTGCAGAGACAGAGGGCGTCTTATGTTCCTATCAAGCGCCGACTACGGGACCTGCAGATTCCTTATTCGATGGCATATCCGGCTAGATTGCGGGTTGTGGATGGAGATAGAGCCATATTCTTTACGAATCCAACTGAGGCGGAAGATTGGCTTACGAGAAAGCATAGGCAATCTCCCCGAAGATGAGTGCTGTGGCTGTGCAGGATGGAAGTTATGTCACACATATGGAACTCATGGATACCCCATTGCTTATATTACAGACGTTCCAGCTGAAAGTATCCTTCTAAGATAATGATGTGATGATGTACCATATTATCTGCAACATGTTATGGGGGGCATGAGGCCCATGTTATAAGTTGGGCAGTTTAAACCCCATAGTAACATCCTTATATGTTCTAAATTGAAGGGATGGGGGACCGATATTATACGTCAGGTATTAAAATGTCTTTATAAATACCTGGGGATGCTGGCTCAGGGATGTGCTACACTTATACAGATAGTGTATTTACGGCAGAAACACGCTAGCCATAGAAACTACCCCCTAGAGTATAGGCTACAAAGGTTAGCTCCTGTTGAGCAATGTTTGTTTTTGAAGGTGTTATGGAAGATATTGAGTCAACTCACATTACCGCAGAACACGGCTTTGATATTGTATACCTACGAGTCATGGAGGGTACTGTATACGGGACTGGGATAATTGTTACTCAGGGGTTGGGGGATAGGCTCCAGGGCAATGGTGCTCCAATATGTGTTAACAGTATGAAATGGCAGGATTACGGTTAATGTCCTGGAATGTCCGGGGAATGGGGTCTCCTGAAAAGAGGCATATGATATTCGCTACTGTGCGGGGACAGCGTCCACATATAACGTGTCTACAAGAAACACACATGACACCGGACACTGTGTCGAGTCTGAATAAGCCCTGGGTACAGTGGGCGGGACATGCTTCGCACACTTCATACTCCAGAGGGGTGGCCATCTTGGTGCACGCAGAGCTTCGTTGGAAATTGCTACAATCCAATGTGGATTCGGAGGGGCGGTACATTTTTTTACATGCGGTCCTAGATGACTGCCCATATGTGATCCTGGGGGTGTATAATCCTCCACCAGCCTCATTGGCAATAATTCAGGAAGCCGTCCGATTTGTATCAGCACACCCGGGGGTTCGAGTGATCATGATGGGGGATCTCAACTTGGTTATGGACCCAGGTATAGATAGACTGCAGGGGAATGGGAGTAGAGGCCCTGGTAGCCCCACTCAGTTGAGCCTGCTAGTAAAGGAAATGGGATGGATAGACTTGTGGAGGGTGACACATGAAGGGATCAGAGAGTTTACATGTCACACTTCGCAATACAACGCGCTGTCCAGAATCGATTATATATTTGGATCACATGCGGTTTTCCAGGAGGTAGACTCAGTGGATCATTTACCGAGGGGGATCTCGGATCATAGCCCGATCTTATTGACATTAAAAAGGCCACAGGTAGGCAGAAGGGGGATGGGTAAAATACACCCGTTTTGGCTTCAGCTCATCCAACAGAATGATCGCATACCGGAACAGTTATCAATATTTATAGAAGCGCATGCTCAGATGGAGAATCGGTCACTGGTGTGGGATACCCTCAAGGCCTATTTAAGGGGGTGTCTCCGATCCTCCATATCCTATGTAAAACGAGCTTCCGCCCTGCTGGAGGAGGACTTAGCATATCAATGTTCACAGGCGGAAGGGGCATTTGTTCAGGATCCCACACCAGCTAACCGGAATGCATGGTTGGATTTGGGTAGACAGTATCTACAGGTCCTGAGGGATAAGACATCGCGTAGTTTATTCTTTAGCAAACAATCCCATTTTGAATTGGGCAACCAATCGGGTAAAATTCTGGCACATATGGTACGGAACAGTTCTAGATCCCCCCCGGTGATGGGTATAGCGGGGCCTGGAGATAGGATTTACACCTCCCCGGGAGAGATTCTCGAGCAATTTACACAGTTTTATGATCAGCTATATGCCTCAAAAGTTGATTATAGGATGGAGGAGATGGAGAGCTACTTGGATGGAATATCGTTTCCTACATTGACAGCGGAGGGGGTGGCATCGCTTGAGGCTCCATTTACGGTAGATGAGATTTTGGAGGGAATGGCTTCATTGGCTAAAGGGAAGGCTTCAGGGCCGGATGGTATTCCTCTGGAGGTATATTTACAGTATGGAGAGCTGCTGGCCCCCCAATTGCTGGCCCTGTTTGAACACAGCTATCGGAATTCCGCTCTTCCGGAATCCATGTGTGACGCCACCATAATTGTGTTGCTGAAGCCAGACAAAAAATCAGATGAATGTGGTTCATATAGACCGATCTCGCTGCTGACAGTGGATTACAAAATCTTGACTAAGATGTTAGCCAACAGGCTCTGCAGAATGATAAAAGAGATCATCCATTCAGACCAGTGCGGCTTTATACCTGGCAAGTCCACCTCAGAAAATATCAGGCGGGTACAGGTGGTGGCGCAGATTGGATGGGAGGAGCAGCAGGACTGGGCGGTGGCATCTCTGGACGCGGCAAAGGCATTTGACTCGGTAGAATGGCCTTACCTGCTGGCAGTGCTGCGAAGATTTGGGTTTGGGGAAGGATTTATGAATTGGGTTTCCTTGTTGTATAAATCTCCACGAGCGCAGGTGTTGGTGAATGGGGCCTTGTCCCCTTCCTTCGGCCTCCATAGGGGCACGAGGCAGGGGTGCCCACTCTCGCCACTTCTCTTCGCATTGGCCATTGAACCACTGGCTCTTAACATCAGGAGGGATCCTGCATATATGGGAATTAGAATAGGAGACAGAGAGGACCGGATAGGATTATATGCGGACGATATGGCGTTGTTCATGGCGAACCCCAATGCCACTCTCCCCAGGGCTATTTCCCTCATTAACGTTTTTGGAAGATACTCAGGGTTACTAATTAATTGGTCTAAATCGTATCTAATGCCTTTGAGGCAGGATAATTGTGGATGGGGCACCCAATTTTGCGGACTGCCAGTAAGATCAGACTTCAAGTACCTGGGGATTAATATTGCTAGAGATAGCTCTAGATCGTATGGGTTAAATGTAGCACCCTTGGTCACGTATCTAAGGGACAAAATACAGGTGTGGAAAGGCCTGCCTTTGTCAGTGGCAGGACGCGTCAATCTAATAAAAATGATAGTATTGCCAAAGTTCTTGTATGTATTGAAGCACATGGATGTGTTGGTACCTAAAAGGTTCTTTAAAATAATAAACTCGTTGTTCGCGCCGTTTGTGTGTGGGGGGGGGGGGAGATCTAAACTCAAGCTGTCGATTCTACAAAGACCTAAGGATGAGGCTGGGGCTGCGTTACCGGATGTTTTTCTATATTACTTGGTGGGGCAGCTCAGGTACTTGATCTCTTGGGTCTCCCCCCCCCCCCTAAAGACTAATGCTGAGAATCATCTAGCCCGGGTACTGGACTTAAAAACTTTGTGGCCGATACTGGAGCCGCATGATTTCAGACACCGTTCCCTGTTACCCTTACATAAGTTGGCCAGACGAGTCTGGCAACAGGCTAAAGATCTACTGGGATGTGTGGGGGTGGTGGCGGAGAGCCCGCTGTGGGATAATCCGAGCTTTTCCCATCTGCATGGGTTGGTGGGGAAACGGTACTGGTCATCTAGAGAGGTAGTTGCTATGTCACAGCTGCTGACGGAAGAAGGGTTGGTTATGTCGGTGAGTGAGATTCGGGCAGCATTTAATATACCGCCAGGGGATGAATTATATTGCATACAGCTTCATCATGCTCTATTAGCACAATTCCCACTGAATTCCGTGACATACTCTAGCTGTGACTTGGTGGTGAGGTTGAACACACCGTTTACAAGGGGTGTTGTTTCCCAAATTTATTCTTTTCTAATGGAGGCTAAAATGCGAATGGAGCCCCTTTGGGCGGAGGAAAGGTGGCGTGCATTAATTCCACAACTCACAGCAGAGGAATGGAGGGAGGCGCAGGGCTCCCATCTGCTGGTTTCACCAGCTGCAAATAATAAACTAGTGCAACTGTTCATCATCCACCAATGTTATTTAACGCCCGTAAAGTTACATCGTATGGGAACAATGGAGTCCTCACAATGTCATAGGTGTGGAGAGATGCGGGCAGACTTTATACACCTAATGTGGGGTTGTCATCGGATTCTTCGCTTTTGGGAGGAGGTGGTTGCATTATTAACGGCAGTGATGAGGAGGACGATAACTTGCAGGCCGGAGGTGTGTTTACTGGGACTGCTAAATGAGGAGCAATGGTCAATATATGAGAGGATCTTTCTCAGAGAAACACTGTTTATGGCAAGAAAGGCGGTGGCCATGAGATTGATGGCGGAGAGGACCCCGACAGTAGTGCAATGGCGTAAATTGGTCAATGACATGCTCCCATTTGAGAAAATAGTGTATAAACACCGGGGAAAGCCAGCTAAATTTGATCTGATCTGGGATGGTTGGTGCTCATCGAATCTCACTCACTGTACAGTCCAAGGGCTAACAGCTGCTCTGGCACAAGCTGGGGGTGGGAGAGGGTAAAAGATTCGGGAGGAGGACACGTCCAGGTTCTTCAGTGTATGATGTACAAGAGGATTGGGGCGTTGTGGTAGAATATTGAAATGTGGGAGTATTCCTATTCTCATGATGTAATGTAATAAAAGTCGGGTTGGATTGACTTGAGAATCCTGTATTATGTGTGTGTGGTCTGCGAACCACGGGTTATTATGATGGATACCTGCGAGTAATACCTTTGTATATATTGATTCTTCTGACATATGTACTATTGAATGTATAATGTTCTCCTGATGTATGTGATGGTTTGACTCTGACAGTTACTTTTAATAAAACGAGTTTAAAAAAAAAAAATCCCTGTGACGTGATCAATGGCTATACCTGGTATGAGCAGACAGCTCAGGGTCCATTGAAGGACCCCAGGGCTGTCTGACCATATTCCCTGTTGTTAGGGCATACTTAGGTAAGTCCTAACAACTGTCTGTGTACAATCAGTACACAGGCTAATGTACTGGCATATAGATATATGCCAGTACATTAATGTTCAAAAATAAAAATGAAAAATCCCTCTATGGGATTAAGAAAAAAGTTAAATTAATAAAAAAAAAAGTTTTGTTAAATAAACAAAGTTCTAAAAAAATACACAGAAATACAAATTTTTTACAATAAATAAACTTTTCAAAGTATAAGTCCCAAAACATGAAATAATATACGCATATTTGGTATCACCATGTCTGTAACAACCTGTACAATAAATGTATAATGTTATTTATGATGATCGGTGTATGGTGTAAAAAAAATAAAGAAAACGGAACGGCTTTTTTTTTCTACGTTTTAGCCAAATATATAGAAATTAAACGATAATGTAAATGTACCAAAATAATGGTACCTACATAATGTATGACTTGTCCCGTAAAAAACCGAGTCTCATACAGCTACATCGGACAAAAAATGTAAAAGTTATAAGCGCCGGGATGCAAAGAGGGACATATAAAAAAAATTGTTCGGTCCTCAAGGCCAAAAATGGCCGTGTCCTTAAGAGGTTAAAGATTGCCAGACGCTTAAGCTTGTCCACAAATCCCCTTAAATTCCATGACAAAAATGTAATATTTTCTATCATTTAGCATAATATGGTAAATTTTGAACCCCTCCTTCCACAAAAATCATGTGAAGTGGAGCAATACAACGAGCAATCGAAGAAGAGAGGAATGGAGAAAAAAAATACACACACAAACCCCTCACCCTACAATGATCCATAGGTGGAGAAATAACAGCCTTCTCTCCAATCAACAAGTCCCTAACTCAGCCACCCCACCACCCACCACTCCCACCGCCTCCATTACCTAAATAAGGCTAAAGGGGAAAAATAAAAAAAAGAAGAATCCCATATATCATTTACATCCCTCAGCTCTTAATATGGTCTTCAATCCACTCAGAGGCTTCCGCCACGTTCTCAAAAAACACTGCATGCCCGTTAAAATATTACTCTAGACCGGGTTGGATACAATAGTGCATATTGCACCCCTGCAGCTCTTAACTTTTTCTTTATCTCTATAAATGCAGACCTTTTCTTTTGAATCTCTGTAGCAAACTCAGAGAAAAACATTACTTTACAGTTGTTACACATTCTCTTTTTTCCCTCTGGCCTTCTGCAATAACAGCTCTTTATCTCTTGAGGCTAACATTTTAACCAACAAAGGTCTTGGGGGAGCTCCGGGAGGTCTGGGCTTCCCTGAAACCCTATGAGCTCTATGTACAAGCATGACTCGAGAGAAATCCCTCTTTCCCAAATAAGTCCAGGAGCCAATTTAATACAAATTTAGGAGGATCGTGCCCCTCAACTCCTTCCAGGAGTCCAACTATCCTGATATTTTTCCTCCTCGCACGGTTCTCCAGATCAATAACTTTTTCAACCAGGGTTTAGTTGGATTTCTTTAAATCTTTAACCTCCTTTGATAGCACATTCTTGGTATCTTCCACCAAACTAATTCTGCCTTCTGCCTCTTCCATCCGACTCTGTATTTTCCCAAAGTCGATTCTCAGTAAGGAAATCCGCAGCATAAGGGCTTGTCCAGACGCAAAGGAATTGCTGCAGAAAATCTCTGCAGAAATTCTGCAGAAACTAGCATAAATTCTGCAGAAAATGGTGCGTATTTTGCTGCTTTTCTCTCAATGCTGGGAGATAGTGACATCTCAGAAAAACGCAGCAAATCTGTCCACTTTCCGCAGCAGGAATTGACATGCTGCGGTATGAAAAATACACACCGCAGGTCAATTTCTGCTCGGAAATTGTACAGTGTGTGGAGGAGACTTGTTAAATGTCTCCCGCTTTGCTGCTACTGTATTCGGCTATGTATTTTCCATTCACAATTCCGGACGGAAAATACACAGCAATTCCGTTACATGTGGACAAATTTGAACAAATCTCATCCACACTCTGCGGAAAAAACGCTCAAATTGACCTGCAGTGCGGAATGTCATTTGTATTTGCGTAAACGCTGCTTATTTGTTTCTGGTTTTCCCCATTTAATTCAATGAGGAGGTAAAAACCCGCAACAAATAGCAGATGTTGTTTTTTGCTGCGGAAAAGCAGCAAAAAAATGCAACTCAGAAAAAATTTAAATCTTATACTAACCCAGAATTCTGTATCTTCGTCCAGGCCGGCCTCATGGGATGACGTTTCATCCCATGTGACCGCTGCAGCCAATCGCAGGCTGCAGCGGTCACATGGAATGAAACGTCATCCCAGGGCTGCAAGATGTCGGAGGGAAGCGTCACCATGGTAAGTATCCATTTTTTTTCTGCTCAGCTTTTCCGCAGCAGCCATTCCTGGCCGAAAAACTGGTGCGGTTTTGTAGCCGGAATTCCCTGCGCCGCACAGGGCGGATACGCTGTGTGCTTTTACAGAGCATATCCACCCTGTGTGAACATACCCGTACAGTATATAGATATAGTAGCTTCTGTCTTACAACGATACAGCGGCAAACCACCCCAACATGCTGTATTCCCACAAGTCAGCGCAGTTTTCAAATGATTGTTAATAAGTCCATACGTTTTTTCTCAGACAATGACAATCATTTGAAAACCGCACCGAATTTTGGTAAAACTGCATGTGCTACGTGTTGTACTGGACCATTTTTGTTGTTACGATCTGATTGTTTTCATTAAAGGTTATGTATATATTGAAAAATGTTTTTTTATTTTTCGTATATATATAAAATGTCAGTCAGTGTGTTTTGTGCAACTTTATTATTCGTTTTTATTAAAATATTTTTACTTTTTGAGATACAGCGGCTCTGTATCCTGTATACAGTGCAGCTGTATCTTACGCTGAATCCTGAATACGTCAGGTACGTGGGACTGACGGGTTCAGTGTCAGCGTGTCCTGTGAGTCTCTGACACGCAGGATCCACCTGTAATAGATCACATCTAAGTTACTTAGATGTAATAGATTACAGGTGGATACAGTCGACTACTCTATTGATTCCGCCAAAAAAAACGGAAACCTTGCGGAACAGAGACAAAGGAAAACCATTAGCAACGGAAGAGTTACCATTGAAATCAATGGTAACGCAAACGGAAAGCTATGGTTTCCATTTGGTTTTCGTTCATGGGTTCCCCTGATGGAAAGGTCTGACGGAACCCACGAACGGAACCCTGAGGCAGATGTTAACGAAGCCTAATTATTACTGTATGATCTGTACAGATGGTGGCGAGTACTATTTTTTGCGGAGTAAGCAACTCTCAGTATATCATTACTATTGTTCATACTGGAAGCTGCTAACATGACTTTGCAAATTATCTCTGTACTGAAATGTATATATGTACTGAG
This sequence comes from Rhinoderma darwinii, assembly GCF_050947455.1. Taxonomy (NCBI): domain Eukaryota; kingdom Metazoa; phylum Chordata; class Amphibia; order Anura; family Rhinodermatidae; genus Rhinoderma; species Rhinoderma darwinii. Next base: position 46,486,842 of record NC_134690.1, on the reverse strand, counting down.
CTTGGTTCTGGTGTTGTATTTATGTACTGAGCTTGGTTCTGGTGCTGTATCTATGTACTGAGCTTTGATCTGGTACTGTATATATCTACTGTGCTTTGTTCTGGTGCTGTATATATGTATTGAGCTTTGTTTTGGTGTTCGTGTTTATGTATTGAACTTGGTTCTGGTACTGTATTTATGTACTGAGCGTGGTCCTGGAGTTATATATATGTACTGAGCTTGGTTCTGGTACTGTATTTATATACTGAGCTTTGTACTGGTACTCTATATATGCACTGAGTTTGTTTCTGGTGCTGTATATATGTACTGAGCTTTGCTCTGGTGTTGCATTTATGCACTGAGCTTGGTTCTGTTGCTGTATGTATGCATTGAGCTTTGTTCTGGTACTGTATGTGTCACGGCGTGGGGTGTGGACCCACTGGGCCGTACCGCGTAGCGGGATAGCAGCTGGCCAACTAGGTACAAAACAATGTCTATAGTCCAGAACGGGTACCTGAGGCAATGTAGACAGTAGCGGTGACACAACTTGACTTTCACTGCAGATGGCACAGTAGATGCAGCGGAAGACATGACTTGACTTTCACTGTAGATGGCACAGTAGATGCAGTGGAAGACACGACTTGGCTTTCACTGTAGATGGCACAGAGGCACTGTAGCACGGGATACAGGGTACAGGCAGCAGGAACGGGTAATACTTGGAACTGGAAAAAAACACTAGGAGACCATTTGCAAGACAAACTTTAGGTATACAACAACGCTCAGGCAAGGATCAAGTGGGCAGAGCCCCTTTTATAGTCCAGCAGTATTCTGGGCTAATAACTGATTAATGACAGCTGGACGCGTACTGGCCCTTTAAGGCCATGCATACGCGGGTGTGCGTGCCCTGCGGGAAACAGTCCCAGAACCCGGAAGTGAGTGCCGACATCTCCCTGAAGGGAGATGCCGCCGAGAACACAGATGTCCATGGCCGGGGCTGTCAGAGGGTAAGTCTGAACGACGGCCCTCGGCCATAGACGTTATAGTATGTATGTACTGAGCTTTGTTCTGGTGCTAAATATATGTACTGAGCTTGGTTCTGGTGTTGTATTTATGTACTGAGCTTTGTTCTGGTACTGCATATATGTACAGAGCTTGGTACTGGTGCTGTATAAATATGTACTGAGCTTGGCTCTGGTGCTGTGTATATATACTGAGCTTGGTTCTGGTGTTGTGTGTGTGTGTGTGTGTGTGTGTGTGTGTGTGTGTGTGTGTGTGTGTGTATGTACTGAGCTTTGTTCTGGTGCTGTATATATGTACTGAGCTTTGTTTTGGTACTGTATATATGTATTGAGCTTTGATCTGGTGCTGTATATATGTATTGAGCTTTGTTCTGGTGCTGTATATATGTACAAGCTTGGTTCTGGTGCTGTATTTATGTACTGAGCTTGGTTCTGTATATATGTATTGAGCTTTGTTCTGGTACTGTATATATATATATATATTGAGCTTTGTTCTGGTGCTGTATATATGTACAAGCTTTGTTCTGGTGCTGTATTTATGTACTGAGCTTGGTTCTGTATATATGTATTGAGCTTTGTTCTGGTTCTGTATTTTTGTAGGATATATTTATAATGTAAAATTGCAGAGCAGATGGAATTGTTGCAATTCATTGTATATGTAATGGGAACCTGTGAGGTAGTTTTAACCCCTTGAACCGCCACCACGCAGTAATACATAACCTGACAATATTTCCAATTGTTCCCCTGTATGTTTGTTTCAGATACAGCAAAATCTATAAAATCAACTTTTAAAATACTGCACGCTATATGCTAATTACTCTTTAAAGTGTCATGTGGCGGTGGTGGTTCCGCTATCCTGAAGAGTCACATAGTCCTGCCTCGAAACCGACCTTTCCATGCTTGGATGACATCCCCTTGGCTGTTCTACATCACTAGCAGTCTTCTCCAACTTTCCTGATGCACCATTGCCTTGTACTTTATGGGCACGCACCATTCAGCCAGGTGTACTCTGCCTGGCTTCATCGCTGCACCGCGCATGCCAGGGGAGTACAAGGCAATGGAGAAGGCTGGTAATAATGTAGAACAGTCAGGGGGATGTCAATCAATATTGTAGGTATGGTGTTTTTACTGGTGTCTTTTTTAAGTACAAAACCACACTAAGTAATGAAAAGTCACTAAAAACGCATGTAAAATGCCATAAGAAATCATGTTACATTTAAAAATGCTGGTGTTTTCAGACAGAAACACTGTGTGAAGAAGGCTTCAAGTTGGACATCGCGCATTTGTTGCAGATTTTTTTGAGATTTTGATGCAGATTTTTGAGCCGAAGCCAGAATTGGTTTCAAAAGAAAGGTAAATATAAAAGAAGAACTACTTCACCTTCCACCTGGATCCACTTCCTTACTTCGATCGCTTGTCCCTATACGTTATAACTTCGGCAGCGTGTATCCCTGTTTACACATGGAGATGCGCTGCCGACAACGATAATATTTTATAAAAAAAAATGATGGGCTGCACTCCTGAATAGAATGTTCAGGTGCTGTTAGGGTTTGGGTTGGATACCCCATAAATTGTAAAAAGAAAGAATAACCCTAGCACTCAATGGAAAAGATGAATGTAGGGGTAAACGTGGATTTTCAAATGCTTTTTTTCCAAGGTATAAATGATTTTTTGGAACAGGCGATTTTTTGGGGGATGTTTCGGCCTATCCTAGGCCTTTGTCACAATCGCTGTGTAGAAGAAAGATCTGATATGATGATCTTCATCTTTTCCATTGAGTGCTAGGGTTATTCTTTGTTTAAACTATAATATTTTAGACTGCCGAAACGATACGATCAGCCGATGAACGAGCGTTTGCACGTGCATTGGCTGATCGTTGCCCTGTTTACACTGGGCAATGATTGGGAACGAGCATTCTGTGAACGGTCGTTTGCCCAATAATTGCCCCATGTAAAGAGCCCTAAGGCCTCTTTTAACATGGGTGTATTTTGCTCAGTATTTTGCATCAGTATTTGATGGCGAAAACATGTAAAAATATGTGCTGCTTTAACTGCTAAAACATTTTGTATTTGTTAGGTTACCCAAATGATTATTGCATCTTCATTCATGACAAACAGGATATTATTTATGTATCATCTTTAGGGCAGGATCACACACAGTTTTGATGCAGTTTTTGGTGCAGATTTTGGCATAGTTTTAACTAAACACATGAGTGGACACAAAAAAAAGGAGATGTATTAGTATTTTCTTTATACCTTTCTTCACTTTTGGATTCACTTCTGGCTTTGGTGTACGAAATAATACAGTGTAAAAATTGGTTTCCCTTTCATTGTCTTCATATATGGTTTTGTGTTGTCAGGCAGGACAAGAGCTAAGGCCTCATACCCATTTCAGTTTTGTTCTTCAGGGTGCTATCCGTTATTTTAAATGATAGCACCCTGACACATTCATTTCAATGGGGCCATGCACACTTCCGTTGTTTTAACGGAACCGTGTGGCCGTTCCGTCAAAAATAGGTCAGGTCCTACCCCAGTCGGCCTTTTCATTGATTTGGTCTGTGAAACAACGGACTGCACATGGAAGCAGTCTGTGTTTCACGGAACCGTCATTAGCGGCCGTACAAAGGCCGACAGAAGTGTGCATGAGGCCTTAGGCTGCACTGATGTTTGTTGCAATTTTGTGTGTATTATTCCAAACATAAAATGTAATATCCCAAGACCTAGAAATGAAAAACGAAACATCTTTCTAAATGCCTTCTTTTTTCTGTAGTTGTAAAGGATCTGCCAGGCACAGCTTCGGGGTTAACTCCCTTAATTAATCAGTCAGCACCTGAATCTTCATCCCTGAGACTGACTCCAGCTTCCACCACTCAGGCTGGCAGGCTTAGGAGTGGGAGAGCCTATCGCAGCCTGGCCAGACTCAGCTAGCTCCCACCCTCTGTCTATTTATACCTGCATTTCCTGTTCCTCCTTGCTTGTTATTCTTTTTCGTGTGGTTTCCTGGCCCAGCTACAGCTCCTTCTACTTTGTTCCTGCTCCATACAGACCCTGGCTTACGGACTACTCTTCTGCTCTTCGTTTGGTACCTCGCACACTCCTGGCTTGACTCGGCTCGTTCACCACTCTGGTTGCTCACGGTGTTGCCGTGGGCAACTGCCCCTTTCCCTTGCTTGTATTCCCTTGTATGTTTGTCGTGTTTGTCGTGCACTTACTGAGTGCAGGGACCGCCGCCCAGTTGTACCCCGTCGCCTAGGGCGGGTCGTTGCAAGTAGGCAGGGACAGAGTGGCGGGTAGATTAGGGCTCACTTGTCCGTTTCCCTACCCCCCGGTCATTACAGTAGTGCAGCGTTTCTCAGATATGCCCTACTCTGAAGCGCATGTCATTTGTTGAGTTGTGCCGATCATTTCTATGGAAACGACCACCACCGGCGTTTCATTCATTCTGTCGCGCGTGCGCACTGGCTGATAAAGTGCTAGTCATAACGCTGGGTAAGGGGTAACGATGTCAAAAAACCTTACCATCATTGAAGCGCTCTGTGGGGGCGTTCTGCAAGAGAGCGATGCTGCTATGAATGCAGGATAATAGTCTCGCGAGCGGGCACATACAACAAGCAGCAATGTGAATTTATTACAGCCACTTGCTGGTGAAAAGTGAAAGAAACACACTTATTTCGTAAAATAAGAACAACACATTAGAGTGAAATTGTGAAATAAAAAAATAATGTTTTACTGACCAAAAATATTTTATGTAAAATATTAGATTAAAAAAAACCAATGTGTGTCAACTTGGGAATAACCTTTTAAAACTTATTTTACCTATCCTATATATATATATTTATTTTAAAAATGCCAGACAAAATAGCGCAGCACGTAGTACTATTTTGTCCGGTAAAATGACGGACACCATAATGGTAACTGGTTAGAGCACATTATAGTTAATGGGGTTTGTCAAGAGTCCATTAGTGATCCGTCACTGCTGTCTTTTTCATTAGACTGCTCCTATGATGGAATGGAACAATGGAAATGAACAACACAGAAGTGAACAGAGCCTTATCCACATAATTTAGCATAATTTTTCCTGAGGGAATTCTGTGGCAGATTTTTTCTGCCGCCAAAAAACAGGGCCTTAGTTGTTTTTTTTTGTTTTTTTTTTTTAAATGCTTCTGCGTTGTGACGAAGAACAAAATCACTGAGAAGACGGCATGAAAGCAGGACACTTGACCCAACATACAGTGTGTAGTCTACATGAAGTAGGGAACCCAATGTCCTAAATTAGGTAATGTCAGAAGAAAGAAACAGTATCAAAGGTAAACTCAAGTCTTTTGCAGGATGTTCCCTTTAATTCAGAGAAAAGCCCATTGATAATAAACTTTGCTTTGACCTGTGTGTCTGCATAGTCTGTTTCATGTATTGCATGCAATGATTAAAAAGAGCAGAGTCAACACAAAAGTCATACGACTGAAGAGCATTTACCCCTAAAATCAAACAAAAATTACCATAAAATTTAAGCCACTAAGTTTTCCTACTGTGTAATGTCCTACAATATACTAGACATTTAGACATTTATTAGTTATCCTGATCCCCTACACAAGTAGGGGTTAAATTGGGGTTGCCAAAAGTTAGTAAATTCCCAGCCAGTACGTAAAAACATGGAACTTTTTTCCAGGTCCAGTCCATCAAAAAATTCATGGCAGTCATTTTTTATTACATTTAAATGAACAGATTTTTGTAATTATAATTAGAGAGATCACAATACAATACATGCTACTAACGTTATCATATCAATATTCTAAGTAGCATCAATTTATTACTTACTATAATTCATTATAGTTTTGTGGCTGTTCGGGATTTTTGCATAAATATCCCTGAGAAAAAAAATCTAAAAAAATCAGGTTGGCAACCCTGGGGCTGACTGATAATTGCCCGGGCCAAGAGAAAATAAGGATTATGGAGTCCTTAACCACTTGAACTTGAGTGGGTGTGGTATAAATCTGTATGCATCGAGCTTACCCTAATGGGGGCTGGAGGCAGCTAGAATTCTGTTGTCCAACTCCATGGTGGTAAGCAGGGGATTCGGAGCGGCAAATACGGAAATGGAGCTCTGACGTCTATAAAGATAAATGGTGCTTTTTAGCTATGGACTTCCCTAATGCTCTGGGCCCTCAGGCAATGGTACAACCAATTGGATTGTGCTGTGCCCGAGCTGATGATAATGATGCAGGTGTCCCTTTAGTGCATTGGTAAAGCAATGGTGCCACCTACACAAGAACAGACTTTCACTATGTGACTAGCGCCAACTGTAACCATTCAGTGCTTTCCTGAAAAGGGAAGCAGATGATTAAAGGGAAAACACATTCAGTGATAGTGTATATGTGTGTATAGATATACAGTATATGATACATAAGAGAGGTGAGGGGTGGAGCTGGGAAAGGAGCTGCAAAAGCTGATGGTCCGTACTACAGATACATGATAGGGTAGACAGCTGGCATTGTATGGAGAACTGCATACAGTATATGTGTGGAGGGGATGGGGTGGAAGTAAATGGGGAGTATTTATTATCAATAAGAACACTAGAGATTGGAGGGGGAGGGGTGGACTGGGGGCATTTAAATGAATGATTATTCTTCCGACAGCATTTTGTATGCCCTGTCTGCTCTTGGGCCTTAACAGCTGGTAACTTTTCAGTTAAAAATGCTTCTGCAGGATTACGCTCAATGAGGACCCATCTCATTTAGGATTAAATATACAGTATATATGGTTGGGTCCAGAAGTAATTAGATAGTGACACAATTTTCAACATTTAGGGTATGTGCACACACACTAATTACGTCCGTAATTGACGTATTTCGGCCGCAAGTAGTGGACCGAACTCAGTGCAGGGAGCCGGGCTCCTAGCATCATACATATGTACGATGCTAGGAGTCCCTGCCTCTCCGTGGAACTACTGTCCCGTACTGAAAACATGATTACAGTACGGGACAGTTGTCCTGCAGAGAGGCAGGGACTCCTAGCATCGTATATAACTATGATGCTAGGAGCCCGGCTCCCTGCACTGTGTTCGGTCCGGTACTTGCGGCCGAAATACGTCCGTAACTTACGGACGTAATTAGTGTGTGTGCACATACCCTTAGCCTCTGTACACCACCAGAGGTTGAAGTGTAGTCTTTCTGATTTAACTTATTGCATTAACCGTTTAGGAATTACAGCCATCTTTTACATAGTTCCTTCATTTTCACAACCTCAAAAGTAATTGGACAGTTGACCATTAAGCAGTCTCATGGCCGGATGTGGCCTGTCGCTGACCGCCGGCATTCCCCACTTATCAGCAGGTCCTCTCAGGACTTGCTGGCGTCTCCTCCAGAGACGCCGGCACACACTGCTCTCTCCTCCTGCTGTTACTCCTAGGGTGCGCACGCGCTCGCCCGGTCTTAACGGGCCAGCGCCCACACCTGCAACTTAGTCCCTGTCCAATCCCTAAACACCCGGTATTTTAAAAAGGACTCTGCCCACTTCCACCTTGCCTGAGCAATGTTGTGCCTTCCCTATGTTTGTCTTGCAAACGGTTCCTTAGCTGTATCATGTATGCTGAATCCTTTCACCCGTATCCAGCATGTGTGTTTAGTTCTAGTGCCGAGTTCTAGTCGAGCGTCCGAGACGACTTCACCATCTGCTTCCGGTGCCCGTGCCAAACCGAATGTCCGAATTGACTTCACCATCTGTGCCCGGTGCTCGTGCCAAGTCGAGTGTCCAAGATGACTTCACCATCTGTGTCCGGTACCCATGCCAAACTGAGTGTCCGAGACGAGTTCACCATCTGTGCCCGGTGTCCTAGCGAAGTCCAGTGTCTGAGACGTCTGCACTACTCCAGTCCAGTGTCCTAGCCGAGTCCAGTGTCCGAGATGACTGCTCTACTCCAGTCCAGTGTCCTACCCAAGTCCAGTGTCCGAGATGACTGCACTACTCCAGTCCGGAGTCCTAGCCAAACTTCATTATCCCGCACCGGCATGCTTCCCCCTGACTGTCTGACTTATACCCTGTCTGACCTTCCAGGTACTTTAGCATTACTGACTCTCACAGACTCTGTTGATCAGCAGCTGCTCCATTACTGCAGAGTGTCCCAGTGGGTCCACATACCTGCCAGTTGTTACAGTTTGCTCAGGCCATGGATCCTGCTGGTCAACCCAAGACATCGGTCCAGTTGATGAAAGCGGACATTCGTGACATCTGTGCATGTAAACTCAATTATTACTCATTTGGATCTTCCTTCTGTACCTTCTGTGGCTGCTCCCACTACTCCACCACCTGCTATCCCTCCTGCCAGTTCTGGGCCAAAAAATTTTGTTGCCCATACCAATTCATTATGATGGAGATGCAAAAACCTGTAGAGGCTTCATCAACCAGTGCCAGATCCACTTTAAATTATGCGCTCATCTTTTCCCCTCTCATGTGACCAAGGTCGTTTTTATTGTCTCCCTACTCTCTAGCAAAGCCCTGGCATGGGCGAACCCTATCTGCAGCTGCCTCTCTTCTGACTCTCCGTCAAGGGGAATCGACGATAGGAGACTACGCCATCCAGTTTCATACATTGGCAGCGGAACTTGCCTGCAATATCGAGGCCTTGGTAGCAACTTTTTGGTAAGGGCTTGCTCCTCAAATATGAAGAGCTGGCAGCTCGTGACCTACTGTTCACCATGAATTCTCTAATTCTGCTGGCAACACGGACCGACATGTGGATCCAAGAACACGCCCAGGAAGCTCGTCGGAAGAAAAGGTTCTTTAAACTAGCGCCCAGGTTCCAGAGACCCCTGCCTCCTCTGGTTGTTTCTCCTATAGAGCCTATGCAGGCAGACAGACTCAGACTGTCTGACCAGGAATGGCAGCGCAGACGCTCTACTGGATTAGGCCTGTACTGTGGCCACAAGGGTCATTTTGTGCGTCAATGTCCAGAGAAGCCGGGAAACGCCAGCACCTAGGGCTGATAGGAGAAACTACTCTAGGTGTATCGACGCCAACTGAAAAATTCCCGCCCAAATTATCTATTCCCGTGACAATCTCCACAGGTGAAGAATCACACTCATGTGAACTTCCTCCACCATTCCTTAGTAGATCGTCTCCATTTACCCACAGTTCCTTTGGAGAAACCTCTGGCGGTCGCTTCAGTGAATGGTCAACTCCTGACAGATACGATACTTTCCGTCACTAAGCCTCTGAAGTTACAAATAGGAATTTTCATATGGAGCAAATCGTTTTTTATGTTCTACCAAAAGCTATTAATCCTATCCTGCTGGGACTGCCATGGCTTCGCCAACCAACTCCTGTCCTTGACTGGAATTCTAGAGAGGTCCTCCAGTGGGGATCTCGATGACTTCACCTCTGCCTGCCTCAGGTTCGTTCTGATCTCTCCCCGATTCCTCAGTCACTATCTTGACTGCCTCCACAGTATATCTGTTTCGCAGATGTCTTCAGCAAGAAGGAGGCTGAGGTCCTTCCTCCTCATCGTCCCTACGACTGTCCTATTGAATTGCTCCCTGAAGCTTCGCCTCCTCATGGAGGGGTTTATCCCCTCTCTTTATCTGAAACCCAGGCCATGTCGGCATATGTCAAGGAGAACCTCGAGAGGGGGTTTATCAGGAAATCTACTTCTCCAGTCGGAGCTGGACTCCTTTTCATTGAAAAGAAAGATGGATCACTCCGACCATGTATCGACTACCGGGGTTTAAACCAAATCACTGTCCACTAATTTCCGAGTTCTTAGATAGAATTTGTGGGGCCAAGATTTTCATGAAGATAGATCTGCACGTGGCTTATAGCCTGATCCGTATCTGCAAGGGTGGCGAATAGAAAACCGCATTCAACACCCGAGATGGTCACTCAGACTACCTCGTGATGCCCTTTGAACTGTGTAATGCTCCAGCTGTGTTTCAGGAATTTGTGAACAACATCTTCCAGGATCTTCTGTATGTCTGTGTGGTTGTTTATCTGGATAACATCTCATTAGATCTGATGACGCATCGGAAGCATGTCCACCAAGTCCTGTCGCAGTTAAGGGGGAAAAACGTATACACCAAACTTGAGAAGTGCATATTTGAAAAAAAATCCTTTCACTTTCTGGGCTATATATATTCTCAGATTGTGGACTCCAGATGGATCCGGATAAAGTGAAGTCTGTCTTGGAGTGGCCACGTCCTCAAGGTCTCCGAGCCATACAGAGATTTCTTGGATTTGCACATTTCTACCATCAATTCATCCCAAATTTCTCATCTCTTACTGCTCTTATCTCAGCTCTTACCAAGAAGGGAGTGAATGCTAATGTCAACCCCTGTAACAGAGTAAGCATTTACCAACCTCAAAAGCACCTTCACTTCAGCTTCCGGTCTTCACTATCCTAAATTTTTGTTCATCCTGCCGACAGGAAAAAAAATTGTCATCTGGTGTCACAATACCATGTTGGCTGGGCACTCTGGTGTCTGTAGGACTTGGGACTTTATTTCTCGTCACTACTGGTAGCCCACTCTGCCAAAAGATGTCGTGGACTATGTCTATTCATGCACCAATTATGCCCAAAACAAGGCTACCCATTCCAAGGCTGCAGGCCTGCTTCATCCTCTGCCTGTTCCTGATGGCCCCTGGCAACATATTTCCATGGATTGTATAACGGATCTTCCCTCTTCTGCCGGATGTACCACTGTCTGGGTCGTGGTGGACCGCTTCTCTAAAATGGCCTTTGACTGGCTTGCCCTCAGCATCTTATCTGGCAAATTTGTTTGTTCAGCATGTCTTTCGTCTGCACGGACTACCCCTTCATATCGTGTCTGATCGTGTACAATTTACATCTAAATTCTGGAGAGCCCTGGGTAAAAAATTTTATGTGAAATTGGTCTTTTCCTCTGCTTATCACCCACAATCTAATGGTCAAGTTGAGAGAATTAACCAAGTGCTTGAAAATTATCTTTGTCATTTTGTATCAGTTCAACACGACAATTAGGTACATCTACCTTTGGCCTGAATTCTCATATAATAATCACACGAGTAAGTCTACTGCTTCTCCATTCTTTATTGTGTACAGTCAACATCCACGTGTCCCTCTTCCTGTACCAGTTACGTCTCAAGTGCCTGCAGCCAATTCTTCTTTCGGATGCTTCCTTCACATCTGGCAGCAAACTAAGTCCGTGATCCTACTGGCAGTGGATCGCATGAAAAGATATGCCGATAGGAAAAGAAGAATTCCTCCTCAGTTTCCTCCCGGAGTCAAGGTCTGGTTGTCCTAAAAAAATATCTGTCTTAAGATCCCTTCTACAAATTTGCTCCAAGATTCCTTGGTCCTTTTGGATTTTGCAACAGATTAACCCTGTGTCTTATAAGCTACGGCTACCTCCTACCCTTTCCAAACTCGTTCCATGTGTCCCTTCTAAAGCCTGTGGTCCTGAACCGATACAGCAAATCCCCTGGCTCCGCAGTTGCTCCCTGTGGTTCTTCTGATGTCTTTAAGGTAAGAGAGATCCTGGACTACAAGGTAGGATGGAAAATCTTCTACCTGGTGGACAGGAAGGGGTTTGGTTCTGAGAAGAAGTCATAGGAGCATGAAGAAAATGTGGATGCCCCAGCTCTCAACAGGAAGTTCCTCCAACTCTCTGGACCTAAGAAGAGAGAGTAAAAGGGGGGGGGGGGCTGACCGCTGGCATTCCCGCGACTGCAGGCCTCTCATGACTTCCCGGCGTCTCCTTCTCCAGGGACGCCGCCACACACTGCTCTCTCCTCCTGCTGTTTTGAACATTTAGCCTCTACACCACCAGAGGTTGAAGTGTAGATTTTCAGATTTAACTTATTCCATTAACCGTTTAGGAATTACAGCCATCTTTTATATAGTTCCTCCATTTTAACAGGCTCAAAAGTAATTGGACAGTTGACTATTAAGCAGTCTCATGGCCGGATATGGCCTGCCGCTGACCACCGGCATTCCCCACTTACCAGCAGCTGCGACCGCGGGCTTCTCAGGACTTGCTGGCGTTTCCTCCTCCAGACACTGCTCACTCCTCCTGCTGTTACTCCTAGGGTGAGCGTGCGCTCGTCCGGTCTTAAAGGGCAAGCGTGCGCACCTGCAAGTTAGTCCCTGTCCAATCCCTACACACCCAGAATTTTAAAAAGGTCAACTTCCACCTTGCCTGAGCAATGTTGTGTCTTCCCTACGTTTGTCTTGCAAATGGTTCCTTAGCTATATCCTGAATCCTGTTTCAGTATCCAGTATCAGTGTTTAGTTCTAGTGCCTAAGTCGAGTGTCCAAGACGACTTTACCATCTGTGTCCGGTGCCCGTGCCAAACTGAGTGTTCGAGATTACTTCACCATCTGTGTCTGGTGCCCTGCCAAACCGAGTGTCTGAAAATACTTCACCATCTGTGTTCGGTGCCTGTGCCAAGTGGAGTGTCCGAGACGACTTCATCATCTGTGTCCAGCGCCCGTGCCAAATCAAGTTTCCGAGCCGACATCACCATCTAAGTCAGGTGTCCTAGCCAAGTCCAGTGTCCGAGACGACTGCACTACTCCAGTCTGGTGTCCTAGCCAAGTCCAGTGTCTGAGACGACTGCACTACTCCAGTCTGGTGTCCTAGCCATGTTCAATGTAAGAGACGACTGCACTACTCCAGTCCGGAGTCCTAGCCACACTTCATTATCCCGCCTGCCAGACTACCTGGCATATACCCACTTCTGACCTTCCAGGTACTTTAGCATTACTGACTCTCACAGACACTGTTGATCAGCAGCTGCTCCATTATGGCGGAGTGGCCCAGTGGGTCCACATACCTGCAAGTTGTTACACAAATTAAGGAGATAAAATGTCTGGAGTTGATTCCAATTGTTGAATTTGCATTTGGTAGTTGCTCAAAGAAACTCTCAATATGCAGTCCAAAGAGTTGTCAATGCAGATGAAGGAGGTCATCATTAGGTTGAAAAAACAAAACACAGAGAGATGGCAAAAACCTTAGTAGCGGCCAAATCACCAATTTGGTACATTCTTAAAAAGAAGAAATGCACTGACGAGCTCATCAACACCAAATGGTGTGGAAGATCAAGGAAGACAACTAAAGTAGATAATTGTAGAATTCTTTGCTTGGTAAATCAAAGCCCTTTCATGACACATGGCCAAGTCAAGAACACTATGGAGGAGGTCGGCATATCAATATCAAAGTCTACAATCGAGAGACGCCTTAATAAATGTGAATCCAGAGGGTTTATCTCAAGATGGTAACACTCGAGAACAGAAAAGCCAGATAAGACCTTGCTAGAAAAGATCTAAAAAAAAGCCACCCAGTTCTAGAACAATATTCTTTGGACAGATGAAACCAAGATGAACTTGTACCACAATTATAGAAAGGGAAGAGTATGGAGATGGAAAGGAAGGGTCCATGATCAGAAGCATTGCACATCATCTGTCAAACATGGTGGAGGCAGGGTTATGGCATGGGCATGTATGTCTGCCAATGTAACTGGGTCACTGGTGTTTATTCATGATGTGACGGGATAAAAGTAGCAGGATAAATACTACGTGCTGCAAAACTGTACAGATGGATAATGACCCAAAATATGCCACAAAAGCAACCCAAGAGCCTCTTGAGTCAAAGAAATGCAATTTTCTTCAATGGCCGAGTCAGTCATCTGACATTGACCCGATTGCTCATGCTTCTCACTTGGACAAAATGAACCTGAGTAATCACATAACACAGTTTTTAAATTATTACTGGAAAAAATATTAAATATTAAATAAAAGTCACAAAACATTTAAAAAAACCTAAAATACTTATTAGGCATCCCCTTAATTGTTACATCCCGTACAATGAAGTTATCATGTAATTTAGAGTGTTCAGAAAAAGAATATACTGACGGAATATCTATATATATTTTTTTTCATTCTGTTTACAATATAATATAAGTTAAACTCTATGCTATATGTAGAGAAAGATTATACCATAAAAAATAAACCCCGAAATGCAAAAAAGACCACACTCATAGCAACGTCAATGGAAAAAATAAAGTTCTCGGAATACGGTGAGGCAAAGAAAACGGGAAAAACTCAAATAAAATTAGCCATGTCCTTAAAGGGTTTGTCCATTTTTATTGTTTTTTTTTAAATTTATTTGTGGAATAGGAAATCATACATTTTTCTTAGATACATGTAAGAGAAATTTTGCTGACATACCTTTCTTATATAACAGTACAGTAGGCTCCTGCCTCTTTACAGTAGAATGGTATAGTCCACAGATTAGTCATGTGTAATGCATACGCAGGCTAACTGAATTTGACTAAGCATGACGTTAGTCATGTGACACCCCCCCCCCCACACACACACACACACACACACACACACACACACACACATCATGTGACCCCTAGCATTCAGGTAGCAACAGGGTTACATGACATACATGTGTTGGGCCACACAGATGAAACATCCATGGGCTAAGTGAATAGGAGTAATGGTGGAATAATCATGAACAGCTAGTTCACTTTGTGTGTATTCACTGTCTCTAGATGATTTATAAGATGGCTGCCTGTCTCTAATCGTACATATAAGAAAGTTATGTGAGCAGAATTTCTAACACATGTATATTAGAAAACTGTTTGATATTTTATTCTAGAAATAAATGAATACAAAAAATAGAAAGTGCACAACCCCTTTAAGGGGGTTAATAACTGTGTTATGTGAAACACTTTGCTTACATATTACAAATCATTCAGTGTGACAAATATGGGATATCTGGAAAGGGCAAATATATTTTCTATGCATTCCAATATTATGTCTTATTTGGGCATATTGTACCAAATATGTAAATTAGATAACTTGAGATATTGCCTTATTTACCCCCTAAATAAATACAAGACCTTGGCCTCATACCACCTCCAAGCCTCATAACTGGCCCTGAGATTTCTTTCCCCTGGGGGCACAGATTAATTTCACAATTTTATTCCTCTATCTAAATTCCCTGGACAAATCTGAGAGACTTTTTGGCACTTTCTTGGCACCCAGCGCACATGCACTGCCAGCCTCCCAATAGCTACACTCTTGACCATCCACTTAAGAAATGCATGCTCATGAGTTTATGGAAGTGATTGCCAGTCAATATTGGTCAATTTTGTGTTTCATATAAATTTAAGCCATACAATATTTACATCTCAGGAGCCTGTAGGCACAGATTGTCTGGCGCATTAGATCCCGCCCATCAAGTTGGCCACACCTTCAGTCATGTATGACTTTATAATGTTTCTTTGCCTTCCTCACAATTTCTATTACTGTCTGCAGACTTCCCTTGTCCCTCCCGCGGCCTATAGACAGGGCAACCATAAGGGCACTACCAGGGGTTATCTTGGTTGGGGCTCGGCCGCAAGTCTTATAAAAAGGGCCATGCCACTGCTGCAAATCAAAATTAATGGAGTCAATGTAGTTTCACCTAGGTCAAAGAAACAAACCCATAACGTCATGGGGCCCGTATCCTAATAAAAACTATACAGGCCACAAGTGACAGTCAGGGCCTGCCCTCTACTTGCCTTTTCCTCACAGTGACGCAATGTGCATCTGCATCCATGTGTGGTAGAGAGTCTTGAGTGCCTGCAGCCTGTCAATGCAGTGCCAGCCCTGTGCAGCCGTGAGGACAGCCTGTGCAGTCTCAAGTAATAACACTACAGTACCTACCTGCCACCACTTTCTGCCACCTGCCTATCACCTACTCTCTCCCTCCTGCCCCCCACAGAAACTCCTCCACCTTCTATGCCCCTCTACCCCACAAAGCCTCTGCCACCACATGTGCGCCACACCCCACTTAATAGAGCAAAATGATCTTTTGTGTCCCCTGCACCCCCCACCACATTCTGTCCCCCACGGTACCCCTACCACTTTCTGTGCCCCTCTCCCCTAACACAGCCCTTGCCACTTTTTTTGTTCCTTGTCCCTGCTCAATGCTCACATAATCTCTGCCATTTGCCTCTGTCCCCCCCTCCTCTAACAGAACTCCTGTATCCTTCTGTATTGCCTGTCCCACCCCCTCACAAAACCCCTGGCATCTTCTGGTGCCTATAGGTTAATCTGGCCCTGTATGTATATTACATATATAAGCAATACAGAAATCTGGATGCTTCTACCGCTTCTCTGCAACTCTAACTTCATGTGTTGAATCATGTGTTGAATCATGCTGCAAACTATTACTGAATGTCACCTTTGAATAAGTAATTAAAGCAGACAGTCCCTATATGGAGGAAGGACCGCATCACAAGCCATTGATACATAATGCTGTACATTTCCCATACACAGCTAATCATTCCACCATCACTGCCAAGGTCAAGCAGAAAAAGATCTTCTTTCCAACCTGAACAAGCATTGCTAATTGACGGCTCTGTAAAGTCATAATGTGTGTTTCCAAAATAGCACATAGCTTTTATACCAAATGCATTTAGATGGTTTTTCTCATGACCTGGGTAAATGTGTATAATGTGCATTTAAATGTGTTTATATACAAAGCAAATGTGCGGTTTGATCCTAATGGCTATAATATAATACAGTACATTATAAATCAACAAAACTCTCTGTACAGTAGCATTAGAAAGGATTCATTGTATCAGGAACAGGACAAGATGTGGTGCCCTAGGCAGATAAAGCAAATTGCACCCCCACCCATACACTCTATGTTTTCTTCAGGGCAGTATAAATCAGTGGTGCATCTCTCTATGGCACACTCACAGTACCGCCATGTTTGCCCTTATACACAGTGCACCCATAAACAGTGCCCCAGCAAGAGGGTGCCGCATCAATAGAGTGCCCCTTCAAAAAATTGTCCCCATATACAGTGCCACATCCAGAGAGTGCACCATATACAGTGCTCCATCCAGACTGTGCACCATATACAGTGCCCCATCCAGACTGTGCACCATATACAGTGCTCCATCCAGAGAGTGCACCATATACAGTGCTCCATCCAGAGAGTGCACCATATACAGTGCTCCATCCAGACAGTGCACCATATACAGTACTCCATCCAGAGAGTGCCACCATATACAGTGTTCCATCCAGAGAGTTCTACCATATACAGTGCTCCATCCAGAGAGTGCACCATATACAGTGCTCCATCCAGAGAGTGCCACCATATACAGTGCTCCATCCAGACAGTGCACCATATACAGTACTCCATCCAGAGAGTGCCACCATATACAGTGCTCCATCCAGAGAGTGCCACCATATACAGTGCTCCATCCAGAGAGTGCACCATATACAGTGCTCCATCCAGAGAGTGCACCATATACAGTGCTCCATCCAGAGAGTGCACCATATACAGTGCTCCATCCAGACAGTGCCACCATATACAGTGCTCCATCCAGAGAGTGCACCATATACAGTGCTCCATCCAGAGAGTGCAACCATATACAGTGCTCCATCCAGAGAGTGCACCATATACAGTGCTCCATCCAGAGAGTGCACCATATACAGTGCTCCATCCAGAGAGTGCACCATATACAGTGCTCCATCCAGAGAGTGCACCATATACAGTGCTCCATCCAGAGAGTGCACCATATACAGTGCTCCATCCAGACAGTGCCACCATATACAGTGCTCCATCCAGAGAGTGCACCATATACAGTGCTCCATCCAGAGAGTGCCACCATATACAGTGCTCCATCCAGACAGTGCACCATATACAGTACTCCATCCAGAGAGAGCCACCATATACAGTGTTCCATCCAGAGAGTTCTACCATATACAGTGCTCCATCCAGAGAGTGCACCATATACAGTGCTCCATCCAGAGAGTGCCACCATATACAGTGCTCCATCCAGACAGTGCACCATATACAGTACTCCATCCAGAGAGTGCCACCATATACAGTGCTCCATCCAGAGAGTGCCACCATATACAGTGCTCCATCCAGAGAGTGCCACCATATACAGAGCTCCATCCAGAAAGTGCCTCCATATAGAGTGCTCCATCCAGAGAGTGCCACCATATACAGTGCTCCATCCAGAGAGTGCCCATTTATACAGTGGCCTAGTTCAGAGAGTGTCCTATTACTGGAAACTCATTTACACTTGAAGGGGTGCCGAGAGATGTGCCCCTTCTTGGAAGGGGAAGACAGTTGTGCCCCAGGTGGCTGCTATAAAGGGCTATACGATCTTGCCTAGCTCTTGTTCATGATTTGCATTATACAGTCGCATTTAGCAATGTGAGAAATATAGGCAGAGTAAAACCTGTTTGTTCTACTTTTATTCCCATTTCTACTGTTGTTACTGTATTTATAAACAGTATGCTGATACTTTGGATCCAAGACAACAAAAAGGATATAGGGTGAATAAGACAGTGAAAAAAATGCTCTCCGCAAATAGCTTTATAGGCCCCTGTAGATCACTGTAACATAGATATGTCATACTTTCCTAAATCAAAGTGTCTCTCGCCACTGTACTTTTAAGCATGATTGTAACTTTGACAGTATAAGGCCTCATTCACACGACAGGGTCCGAGTGTTGGCCGGGAAAATCGTCCGTTTTTGGCCGATTTTCCCGGCCGGTTTGCATCCGTTCCGATTCCGTTCCGGGCCGTGTTGCAGTTTTTACCGGCCGATTTGGACCCGATTTGCAGCAGTTTTTTTCCCTGTCCGTTTTAAAATCGGATGAATTTCATTTAAATTTGTTGCCACACACAGCTCTCTGTAGATAATGCCACACAGCCCCCTGTAGGTAATGCCACCCTGCCCCTATAGGTAATGCCACCCTGCCCCCTGTAGGTAATGCCACCCCGCCCCTTGTAGGTTCTGCCACCCTGCCCCTTGTAGGTAATGCCACCCAGCTCCCTGTAGGTAATGCCACCCATACCCCTGTAGGCAATGCCACCCTGCCCCCTGCAGGTAATGCCACCCTGCCCCCTATAGGTAATGCTACCCTGCCCCCTATAGGTAATGCCACCCTGCCCCCTGTAGGTAATGCCACCCTGCCCCTTGTAGGTAATGCCACCCAGCTCCCTGTAGGTAATGCCACCCAGACGCCTGTAGGTAATGCCACCCTGCCCCCTGCAGGTAATGCCACCCTGCCCCCTATAGGCAATGCCACCCTGCCCCCTGTAGGTAATGCCACCCTGCCCCCTGTAGGTAATGCCACCCTGCCCCCTGTAGGTAATGCCACCCTGCCCCTTGTAGGTAATGCCACCCTGCCCCTTGTAAGTAATGCCACCCAGCTCCCTGTAGGTAATGCCATCCTGCCCCTTGTAGGTAATGCCACCCTGCTCCTTGTAGGTGATGCCACCCTGCCCCGTGTAGGTGATGCCACCCAGCCCCCTGTAGGTGATGCCACCCAGTCCCCTGTAGGGGTTGCCACCAAGTCCCCTGTAGGTGATGCCACACAGCCCCCTGTAGGTTGCACCCATCCCCCCCCCCACATTCCAGGAGAAGTCACTGACTTCAATGTCCATATATGGACAGTGCAGTCACTGACTTCTCCTGGAGAGGAATTCCCTGCCACAGGTCGGGAATTCCGCTTCAGAAGTGAATGACGTCACTGTGTCCATATATGGACAGTGTAGTCACTCACTTCTCCTGTAGCGGAATCCCCGGCCATAGAGTCGGGGATTCCGCTGCAGAAGTGAGTGACATCACTGTGTCCATATATGGACAGTGTAGTCACTCACTTCTCCTGCAGCGGAATCCCCGGCCGAAAATAGGGCATGTCCCATTTTTTGATGGCCGGTTTTCCCGGCCCGTCAAAAAATCGGTTGTGTGAATAGCCCCATTAGGGGTCTATTGTTCCTAATGCAGCCGGGTGACGGCCGATTTATGAACGGCCGGCACCCGGCCGGGAAGCCCTGTCGTGTGAATTCCGCCTAACAGTTACCCCAATAGAACAGATTCCTGTAGACATATCCAATAGATTCTCCAGACTCAAGCAGAGGGGAAATTATTGGATATATAAGCTTGTGACCTTACATCCCAATGGTCTGAATGACCTGACTGAATCTACTTTGGAATGATTATTATGTTATATTATTATGTAATTAGTATTGTATATTATTAATTGCTATACAATGTTCTTTTGTGCAGACTTCATTTTTTACTATTATTATGGCCTCTTATTATGCGGTTTTATTCCTTTTTGCTGACATATCCTTGTCCTACATCAGTTCCTCTTTTCTTATTCTGTTATTAATCTCTCATATATATTTTTAAAAATATTTTTACAATATTTTTTTCTCTGCTGTTCCTTCCTTCTACGAGCATTTTCAACTTTGTGACTTCTTATATATATATATATATATATATATATATATATATATATATATATATATTTACATTATTATACATTTTTATTATCATCTTGCTTTTTACATTTAATAATTCTATTCACTTACCCATTAAGTCCTGGATCTTGTTTACCTTGTCTCGCTATCACCATTCTTCAATTCTTTGTTGCGAGTCCTTCCCTCGGTCCTCTTCTGCGTACCATTTTGCGCGTCATGTTCCTTTTTGGTCTTCCTCGGCCACCGTATTCTTTTGGTTGCCTAGAGGCCAGGGACGCTCCTCAGCGCCGCCTGTGTTTTATTCTTCTTTCCTCTGGATCATGCATCGCCACTGCTTCTGTCCTACTATCTCCTATGTTAAGTCTCCCCTGTCATCATGTGGGTGAGTGTACTGTTTACGAATATTCCATTTTTTACATATTTTGTTTACGTAACTGTTTTTTAACATGATCATCATTATCTTCTATTTTTAATTATATTTTATGATTTTTTCCATTATTATGTTCAGTGTTCTTAATCCTTTGGTTAATCAATTGATTCGGCCGATGTGTGTTTTTTTGAGATGTAATTGAATGACGTTTGACATTTGACTTTTGACCCGCTTAATTGTAATTTACTCTTCCTGTATTTAAACCGCTGTGAGTCGCATTGTCTGTATTGGCCTGATGAAGACGCCGGTCTGGCGTTGAAACGTGTAGCCCTCGTCCCTGTATACTTACAATAAATTATGAACCTTGCTTAGCCCTTTTGCCTTTATTAGCAGCGCCCTTTGGTCCCTTTTTTCTCTCTTGTTACATAGATATGTCATGTCAACAATAGCCACAACTAAATCTACTCAATGGCCCACAAATGTATTGCTTGGGGGTTGAAAAATGTTGGCTTTCTTCTGTGAGCCCTGTCATCCACTTAGCAGTATCAATGTAACGCATACACATGTCATGACAAAAGTAAGAATTTTCAAAAGAGTCCAAGGGGAATGTTTTACTAGAGTCCTTCCCCTGTAGTTAATTTGGGTAGAGTTCACACAATCCACACAACAAATGTTTATTATAATATATGACTGTATTCTTGCCCCTCAGTGGGCAGAACTCTACTGATTAACAAAACTTTCGGCACACTGGAGCTAAAAAAGTTTAACAAGAGGAGAATACCGTACAAGTAGACCAAAACGGTGTTTTTATCAAGACAACCCCTTTCCATATACCCTATTAGAGCATATAAACATCATAGAGGGGGTCCCAAGCTCAAGATCCCCTCAATTAACCAGACCAGTAAGCCACTACCAGTAAGCAGCTTCCATTCTGACATGCCCAGTCCATCCATATATTACATGGGTGACCATTCATTTGAATGGCTGACGTGCAATTCTACATTTCCCCATACAGGGGAAATGTATGGCCAACTGCAGTTTCCGCAGTGATAACAGCGACTCACTGGGGTTTTCTGAAGACAAACTTGGAGCGACCAGCTGATTTCAATATTGAATCGAGGCATGCTTAATTGAATCAATTTCCAAAGTAAGGTCGATAATCTGGTATCAATGACTAATCACCCTAATATATAACCTATAGAGTACATATATTTTTGTATTTTAACAAGCCATAAAAAAAATCAATGCTCGAAACTATAGTTAATTAGTAGCTTTGGAGATGTTCATATCTCTGGTATTATGCTTATATAAGTGCGGCTACTGGGCCCATTGTGAAAGAAGTCCTGATGGACTAACCTTCTCCACAGACACTTAAACAATAGCAAAAGGAAGGAGGAGTAGTAACACCAAGTGGCATGGCTTTGTGTCCCTGAAGAGGGTATAGTGGAACAAACCAGGACCAGGTGGGGGCTCTAATTTGGATTTTTACTTTAGGCTCCCCTCTCCTGATGGGTTGCTATTGGGCCCATGGAGAAGAAAGGCCCAGTTTAGAACTATGTACACTTCTTCATAGACATCTCAACAAATGCAAAAAAGGGATGGGGAACTGAAGAGTTAAACCTTTCTAGTTACAAGGGTCAGGAGGATGGTGGTAACAAATGTTAGGCCTTTTGTTCTGGGATGGAGGGTATGGTTGTATTAACCAGGATCAGGTGGTAGCACTAATTAGTTTTTTGCTTCGGCTCACCTCACCTGATGTATACCTTCAGTTCTTTTTTTCCAATTTTTTATAATAAACTCACCATGGCAATTCTTAATTGAATCACTGCCTGTAGTGATCAATGATCTGGTATTAATGACCAAACACCCTAATTCATATCTATACAGTACATAAGTTTTTGTTTTTTAACAAGACACCAAAAAAATAAAAAAATAAAAATGCTCGGTACTATAGTTCACTGGTAGCTTTGGAGATGTTCTTATCTCTGGTAAGTAGCGTCCATGGCCGCGGGCCGTCTGGTTTACTTACCTCCCGAAGCCCGCAGCCATGGATCATTGGGCGCTGGTCTGCATCTCCTTCCTAGGAGACGCCAGTGCGCATGCTTGCTCTAAAAGGGCCAGCGCGCGCACATGAAAACAATCATCATCATCAACTCACATGATTTCTTGGACTATAAGAAAGCTTCTGCCCTTCTGATCCTTGCCTGAGCGTTGTTTGTCATATCCTAGTTTGTCTAAGCAAATGGTCTCCTAGTGTTTTCCAGTTCCAGTGTTCCCTGTTCCTGTATCCTGTGCTATCCTGGTCAAGTCCCTTGCTGTGCTGTAGTCGTGCTGTGCTGTATCTACGCCTGTCCTGCTACTCCATGCCTGACATCTACCTGCTGCCTAGTCCCAGCCGAGCCTGCCTTGCTACTGTCAGAGCTGCCACAGGTACCCTATATGAACTATAGACTTTGACCTGCGCCCTGTTGGCGCAGTGGGTCCACGAACCCTACGTCCCATGGTATTATGCTATAGGTGCTGATATTAAGCCCATTGAGAAAGAAGCCCCAGCAGGATTAACCTTCTCCACAGACATCTCGACGAAAGCAAAAAAGGGAGGAAAAAACTGAAGTGTTCAACTTTCCTTCCTACAAGGGAAGGAGGGATGGTATGGTAGCAGTAATTCAAATTTTGAAGTACTGTTTTTTAATTACTTTTTTTTTTTTTTTAAATCACCAAGGCATCAATATAAGCCAGCACTGTCTATGAGCATACATACTAATGAAACACAAAATAATTAAATAAAAAGTAATGTATTTAGTAAAAAGATAATCGTAGGAAAAAAGAAAACAATTACCAAAGCAGAAGAACATGCAAATTCTCCCACATAATAATCAATTCCTTAGAAAATATTCCTCTCTATATTCTATTGGACCAGCCCTGGGAAAATATTGGTGTTTTATAAAGAAATAATCTGTGATGGCAATTGAACAAAAGTCTCAGCAGAGTTTAATGATCACTCTGAGGCCATTCCTCGCTATCACCACCTCACCTCAGCTTTGAATAAAAATTTTTGGACAGAAAAGATGTAAAACCTTTAAATAGGAGAGAAAAGGATTGTGCGACAGAGGCAGCTTTTGTTAAATCAAATAAAAGACCTGCCGGGCCTTTAAGAGAATTCTCCCAGCAATTAATGGAGTCTAAGTACCTGAAATAAAAAAAAAGCCATAACACAAAGAAAAACTTGCTATATACTAGTCAGCCATCTGTTATTATGGGCAAGGACGATCTACTCCAGCTTCCAGACAAGTGTCATTATAAGCGTCTCCTTGTTTATATTTGTTGAGTCCATTTGTAAAAGTTTGGATTGTGCAGAACACAACACATCCCCCATGGAGCCAAAATTCTTAAGGCTATGTTCACACGGGGTCTTTTGCCGAGTTTTTTGACGCGGAAACCGCGTCGCAAAACTCGGCAGAAACGGCCCGAGAACGCCTTCCATTGATTTCAATGGGAGGCGTCGGCGTCTTTTTCCCGCGAGCAGTAAAACTGCCTCGCGGGAAAAAGAAGCGACATGCCCTATCTTCGGGCGCTTCCGCCTCCGACCTCCCATTGACTTCAATGGGAGGCAGGAGAAAGCGTGTTTTCTGCCCGCGGCGCTCAATGGCCGCGGGCGAAAAACGGCGCGATCATTGCTATTCACACGGAGTATTTTGGGGGAGGAATATCTGCCTCAAAATTCCGTTTGGAGCTTTGAGGCAGATATTCCTCCCCCAAAATACTCCGTGTGAACATAGCCTTACAGGGCTGCAAAAACCTAGAAAAAAATACAGTTAGTAAGTAACGTAAAAGGCGTGATTTATGACTTTGGCTTGGAGAATGAAGGCGACTGGTGTGGATAATGCAAACAGTTGTCTTCTCTCTATCAAGGCTTTCAGAGATGGGTAGCATTACTAGACCTTAGAGCACATCATTAAGTGTAATTTTTATGGTTTTCCAAATGATTAATGCAAATTCTTTCCTTTTTGGGTCCTTACAGGTTGAAGCAGGGAGAAGAGTCCTTGGATAATCTGATCATAAAAGCAGGTTTATTTCCAAGACTCATCGGCAGTGTGTGGTCTACTGGAGGTTCATAAAATAAGCAGTATACATTTATATAGTCTGGATGAAGCTTTGAAGAACTTCAAATGAGTGGATCAGATGGGAACTCGTAACATTATATTAAAAAACCATAGTATGAGGTCAGCGGTAGAGCCAAACGTTAAGAGTTTTTATATCGTGGATTATATGAGATAAATGTGAAATAAGGAGGATTCCTTTCTTAAGAATATCAAGGCATTCTTTATATCAAATAAAAAGATGACATGCTGCATCACTAAACACCTTTATTCCTCACTATCCAGCATTAAATCATCTCTTAGAATTGTCCACTTGAAAGGAAATTTAAATTATGTAATTATGTGATATACTTTTATTGTATTTTTGATATTCTGAAAGGCAACGAGGCAGGAAGCCAATTAAATACAATCCTTAATCTAAGTTGGTAATTTGTATTATTTCGATGACTTTTATTTAGGTTTGTTTATATACAGTATAGATGTCTCTGCGGTCCATAAGTAGGAGCGGGGTAATTGAATCATAAATGCAATTGGAGAAAGGTCTATCTAATTAATTATAACTTCTGTGCTCCCCGGCAGGGAACAGGTTAACAGAATCTATAATCAATGATGTGCTGCATGAATTAACATCCAACCTCTGCCTGTCACCACCTCAGCCGGTCTCCGACATTGCAGACGAGAGCGGTGTAAATTGCAGCAGGGCCAGGCAGATAGCGCTGAGCGGGCACTCTGGGGAGATTACATTATAGTGTCTGAAGTGTGAGCAGGACCCTGCCAGTGCCGGCCCCACCATGGAGGGTTAAATCAATTACATTAAGGCCGGATTCACACGACCGTGATTGGACCGTGAAAAATGATCCGTGCGTCCGCCGTATTTCCCAGCCCAATCATGGTACATGTGAATGGGACTCCTGGTATCATAGTCATTTAGGCTGCAGTCACACGACAGTGAAAAAAGATGGCCATTAAAACTCATCCATTGTCAGTTTTTCATGTCCATTTTGCATCAGTGTCTCCAAATTCTCATCCATTTCCAGTCCGTCTGTCCGGATTCCATGGCCGTTAAAAAAAAAAAAAAAAAAAACAACAACAAAAAGATGGATTTCATTTGTCTGGGTCTTTTGTCCCAATCCCCTGACAACACCACAGTGCCATGTAGATAATGCCGCACTGTCCATGTAGATAGTGCCGCAATGTCCATGTAGATAGTGCCCACATATAGTGCCACACTGCCCACATATAATTCCACAGTGCCCACATATAGTGGCATAGTGCCACAGTGCCCATGTAGCTAGTGCTGCATGTCCATGTAGATAGTGCCCACATAAAGTGGCACAGTGCCCACATATAGTAACATAGTGCCACAGTGCCCATGTAGATAGTGCCGCAATGTCCATGTAGATAGTGCCCACATATAGTGCCACAGTGCACACATATAGTTACATAGTGCCACAGTGCCCATGTAGATAGTGCCGCAATGTCCATGTAGATAGTGCCCACATATAGTTCCACAGTGCACACATATAGTGACATAGTGCCACAGTGCCCATGTAGATAGTGCCGCAATGTCCATGTAGATAGTGCTCACATATAGTGCCAGACTGCCCACATACAGTGCCCACATATAGTGGCACAGTGCCCACATATAGTGCCACAGTTCCCATGTAGATAGTGCCGCAATGTCCATGTAAATAGTGCCCACATATAGTGCCAGACTCCCCACATACAGTTCCCACATATAGTGGCACAGTGCCCATGTAGATAGTGCCGCAATGTCCATGTAGATAGTGCCCGCATATAGTGCCACACTGCCCACATATAGTGTCACAGTGCCCACGTATAGTGACATAGTGCCACAGTGCCTATGTAGATAGTGCTGCAATACCCATGTAGATAGTGCCCGCATATAGTGCCACAGTAGCCACATATAGTGACATAGTGCCACAGTGCCCATGTAGATAGTGCCGCAATGTCCATGTAGATAGAGCCCACATATAGTGCCACAGTGCCCAAATATAGTGCCATATTGCCCACATATAATGCCACAGTGCCCGCATATAGTGACAAAGTGCCACAGTGCCCATGTAGATAGTGCCGCAATGTCCCTGTAGATAGTGTCCACATAGTGCCACACTGCCAATATATAGTACCACAGTGCCTACATATAGTGACCTAGTGCCACAGTGCCCACATACAGCGCCCACATCAGTGCCACAGTGCCCACATCAGTGCCACAGTGCCCACATGTAATGACAGTGCCAGTGCCCACATGTAGACAGTGCCCACATGCAATGTCAGTACCCACATAGTGCCACCGCCCAATATAGTGCCACAGTGCCCATGTAGATAGTGCCACACCCCCTAGCAGATAGCACCCCATCCCCCTAGTAGATCGCAGCACACCCTCCCTTGTAGATCGCAGCACACCCTCCCTTGTAGATCGCAACCCCCTCTCTTGTAGATCACAGAATTCCCTTTCTTGTAGATTCCAGCACCCCCTCCCTTTTAAATCGCACCCCCCCCCCCCCTTCCTTGTAGATCGCGCTGCTGTAGCTGCCACTAGGAGCTGAATCCCCAGGCAGATTGCCGACGCTTTGGCCAGGCTTTCAGCTCCTAGTGGGAGCTACAGCGGCCCGATCTACAAGGAAGGGGGGGGGGGTGCGATCTACAAGGATGGGGGGCGCAATCTACATGCGAGTGAGTGTGATCTACAAGGGAGGAGGGTGCGATCTACAAGGGAGGGGAGAGTGTGATCTACAAGGGAGGGGGGGTGCAATCTACAAGGGGGGGTGGGATATGCAAGGGGGTGCTATCTACAGCGGGGCGGTCTGGCTATATACTAGGAGTCTGCTTCCTTCATGGAACTGCTGTTCCGTGCTGTATAATTTTGTTCAGTACAGTATAGCAGTTCCATGGGGAAGCAGAGACAGAACGAGGCGGACCAGTAAGTGACGAGACGGCGGGGCAGACCAGGAAGTTATGAGGTAGAGGGGCAGATCAGGTGGTGAGGCGGCACGGTGGAGCGTCCCCTTGCAGCACGACGCGACTGCGCCACTAAAGAATCGATTCTATGGTTCTGTTTTAAAACAGAATCGTGAGAGTCCTTGAGGGCGAATTAATCAAATTAATTTGATTAATCATCCAGCCCTAGGTATGTGTCCTGTTTTAGCCCCACCCCTAAATAATTTGCCCCATAATAAATAGGTATAGCATACCTCTAATTATAGTCATATAGTAACCAAATATAGTGACGACTATGCCATCTTGCTGCCCCTTCAATGCTGCTAGCCTGGTGCCCCCAGTACATAACCTGATGCTACCTTGTCAGCTACATCTGACAGCCAAAATGCCCCATCAGCCACAGATTGCCCCCCCCCCCCACGTCAGTCACAGATTGCCTCCTAGTAATTAAACCTAGGATGAGGATACAAATAAAAGTGGCACATGCCCTGGAGCCCAGCCCACTGAGAAGGAGCTAAAAACTACAGGAGTTTTGCAGATACTGGCAACTCTGTGGAGAGTATATACTATTAATATTCAAAAATGAAAGAATAAAAAAGTTACTTATACAATGGATCTTGAGAAGGTTAGTTTATTGGTAAAAACTTTCTATGTATTTCAGGGCTGGATCAGCCCATTCATCAGATAACAATTTCAGCCTCGAAACCCGTAGAAAGTGTAAGAACCTTTTGAAGATCCATCCGGTGAGTGACTTCTTTATTATTCTTTTTTAGAAAATTGCCCATTAACACCAGAGATCTCTTCACTACATTTCCAGTTTGGGACATCTGTTCGGCACTGGTACCACAGGACCGGGCTGTTGCTACCATACATATGCTTCTATAGTGTTTCCCCTAATAGGTGTGCTGTCATCCATAGAAATACACAGAAATTACTTTTTGTCCTCAATTATGTCTAGTTATAAATATATGCAAGTATTTCTTTAAGAATAGCGCCACATCAGCCTGGTGAATGTTTTTGTTCTTTAGTTACACCCTGTGTAGGGCAATCCTATGTCCTTCCACAGAACAGTAGTCAATATAGCAGTGACAATAGACACGGGATACTTTTGACCCAACCTTGACATCTGGCCAAAAATGAGCTTGCTCATGGAAATGAATAGATGTCCTAATGTAAAAAAGTCAGTCTCTGAAATGTGATAAATCATCAAAAAGTGGTGTTTTCCTTTAAGCCTTCTGTGTTTTGGGGTATTAAGAATTTGGAATAACTTTAGTCACAGAAAATATTTTGTAGTGTAAGTTTATTGTTTTCTTGCTGTCAAGGGCCATAATCTGGTTTTTAGAGAACGGACCCAGCATAACAAGCAGATAATTGCTGTGTCGAGCACTGTGTTGTTTGATTTTTCGGGGCCGGTTAGATTGTAATCTTATTAGGTACACCTCAGGTGTAGAGTTTTCATGTTACTAATAATGGTAGAGCTGACAGATAAGAGTTCATTGATCAGTGACACAGGACGGCTTTTCAGACTAGTTTCAGCCGGAGACTCGATGTAATGTTATGTATTTCATTCCAAGCATGTAGAGTAACCAGATAAAAGAGTTTACATATCATATCTGTAGTCAAAAGTTCCGTATAAAGTACATACAACGATATATTATGTATCCTGTAAAGGGGTTATTTGCGGCTGGAAACTCCCTTTTGAAATTCTCATTTGGGACATGTTTAGCTAAAATCATTGCGATCTCCTGCTTATGTCCCCTTTCCGTCCGCACTGGAAGACTTTAAAGTCCTCCAATGTAGCAGCTTTATAATATATTCAAATGAGGCGGATTCGCTGCAGAAAAAAACCCCAGAATTGGTAATAGTCTATACTATTCTAAAATACACAAAACAAACTTTCTTTAACAAATGTTTTTTTTCTAGCATAACTTTACTTTTCTTTTTTTTTATAAATTTGGTATGAACGTAATTGAATTAACCGGCAGAATAGCTTTAACATGACGTTTAAATTAACTTGAAAAAAACAAATGGAAGAATAACAGGGTTTCTTTCTATTCCACCACACAAATAATTTTTTTTCGCAGTACATCATAAGGTACAATAAATGGTGATGTAAAAACGACAAAAGAAAGGAGAGACCCTCCTATTAATATTTTTTGGAATATCAGTTCTTGCCCAGGTGTATACCACCAATGTAAATCACGAAAGGTTGGGTAAGGGAAAAGAAGGAAAAGGTGGGCAAGACTGTTATTATATTTATGTTTATTGATGTCAACATAAATATAATAACAGTCTTGCCCACCTTTTCCTTCTTTTCCCTTACCCAACCTTTCGTGCTGTAAAAACGACAACTTGTCCCACAAACAGCTATGTCAACGAAAATATAAATAAGTTATGGCTTTTAGAAGACGGGGAGGAAAATACAAGTAAAAAAAAAAATCTATGTCGACAAGGGGTTAAAAAGATAATAGGGCTCCCTAATGTCCACTAGATTGCATGATAGTAAGTATGGTAATGATCACAATTCAAGAAATGACAATATAATTTCTTGAAGGCTACAAAAGAGGTGCTCTGTGACTAGAACCCCTCCGTCATCAAAATAGTCATTGGCATCCATGCACCCATGATGCTGAGAGGTCCTACACGTCACGATGACCTACTGGACATTGTGATTCGGTGCAGGACAGGTGAGAA
Organism: Rhinoderma darwinii; assembly: GCF_050947455.1. Taxonomy (NCBI): domain Eukaryota; kingdom Metazoa; phylum Chordata; class Amphibia; order Anura; family Rhinodermatidae; genus Rhinoderma; species Rhinoderma darwinii. The sequence goes on along the minus strand of NC_134690.1, from coordinate 46,456,462 downwards.
TGTTGATGCAACACATAGGAGACTGAGTCATTGTTTTGTTATGTTTTTATTATTTATATATTTTACCCCACATAGCCACAGAGATGCTTTTTGGTTGGGATTAACCGGGACAACACCCATCCCCCCCCCCCTTTTCACATCTTCTTGCCTCTCTCATATTGTACTGGTGATTGTCATTATAGACTGGACAATTACAAAATGTTAAAGCGACATAGACAGTTTATTTAATCTATATTGATAGGTCCATAATCACTGATATCTGAATGGCCAAAGCAAAATTTCCCATCCAAATATTTTTTTTCTATTTTCTTTTTTTTTACAAGCATGGCTTAAAAGCGTAAAATTATGAACTGTACGCAGAAAAATACTGGTAGGAGGCATATTGCGTCCTCCTAGTTTTCCATACTCATCATATCAACATAGGTTTCTAAATCTATGGCAGAATACAGAATTTATATACTATTTATTTTTTCTTTGGGCCATCGACTTACCTGCAAACGCTGATGCTGCTGCAGAATCAACTGTAGCCTCTGTCGCCTGGTGCCAATGTGTCCTCGCTCGTCCGACACGATGCAGGACCTGGGGCAGGAAGTGACGTCACAGTGTGATCTCTGGAGAACACACTGTGTGTCTGTGCACTGCCAGAAGCTGGGTGTTGACGAAGAGAAGTGGATGATGCTGATTCGTCAGCATCATACACTTCATTCACAACGCCCAGCTAGTAAAACAAGTAAAAACGCCCAGATGTTACACACACAATACACGCCCAGTTGTACATAACTTTAAACACGCCCAGTTGTACTTAAGAAAGGCTCATTTGCATAAATATAAAAATGCTCATAACTTGGCCAAAAATGCTCGTTTTTGAAAAAAAAAAAAAACTTTACTGTAATCTACATTGCAGCGCCGATCTGCTGCAATACGAGATAGGGGTTTGAAAATCTGGTGACAGAGACTCTTTAACAAAATGTGAAAAAATTGAAAGGGTCTGAAGACTTTCCGAATGCATTGTATATGCTACTGTGACACAAATTTACAGAACAGTGATGGAAAGGGGTAAAAATATAGCTGCCAATATAGATTGTTACCAAAAAAAAAAGTCCAGCTGCATTCCTGATACTGAGCGTTTTCATAATTAGCTTGACAAGGCTATTGTGTTGTTTCTTAAAAGGGTTTCCAGGACTAATAAAATAATTCCTAGTCAACTAAACATCTAAAACCAATGCAGTTGTAATATATTTGCGTTGTCATAGTTGTTCCTAATGCCGTATCTCGCATGCGATCACGTGATGCGTCACCCACAGTAAATCCGAACTTCCGCCGCTGCCCCGTACATGAGAGCTATCAATTCCTTCCGGTAGGCTCAGTGTATGGGCACGCCATTCCTGACGTCACTGTACACTGTGGGAAGGGGTGGACCGGATACCCTGCTTCTTGTGTCTCTGAGCATGCGTGGTTGATACACAAACAGTGTTGACCACGCATGCTCGATCCTCTGCTCCTGTATCTGTACCTGATGTAAACAAACAGGAGATCGGCCACCGCTTGCTAACAGTGAGTAAAATGAATGGAAAAAAAAGCTGGGCAGCATTGTTAAACCGAACCTAACAGGAATATCTCAATAAAAACACAATTTCTCTATTTTCCCATACAACTACTTAGAAAAGTCTCTGCCACTAGGGGTCAATTTGTATACAGCTATATATGGCTTTGAAAAGGAGCTGCATACAGATGGCACCACTAGTGGTGGGAATAGGCAGCCACATTTTTAACAAATATGTATAGAACACAGGTTTATAATAACGAACCAGAGCACCAGACCCTTATCAAGTCTATTAAGAAAACAATTAAATTGATTGGATTGGATTGGATTGGATTCTGTAGCATTTGATTCACTTTAAAGGGAGATTAATGCTAGAAAAACAAAAAAAAAAACAATAAAAAAAAACATTGTCAACTCTTTTTTTAAAACAGGAATCACCTCCTTTTTCTTGACTATAGTAGTAATAAAATATTTTGTCCAAATACCCCTTTAGGACTGGATTCACATGCAGCGTAATGCTGAGTTGTCTGTGACATTTTTATTGGCCTATTTCACAGCGGGTTTTTTTATCAGATGTTACTTAAAGAGAACCTTTCACCTGCACATACATGTGCAGCTGAGTACAGCATGTAATGGGGAGGGTTGCACAAACCCTGGGGCACTTTAAAAAAAAAAATCTTCCTCCCTCCGTTATTTAGATATCGGTGCCCAATATTTAAATTACCCCCTGAGCTGTCAACAGGGCGTGTACTGGCAAGGGGGCATGTTACTATGGCTGTGACACTGTCACTCTTCAGCTTTGAAGATCAGTCTTTTAAGCCGAACTGGCAAGGGGGCGTGTCTCTGCTACGGAAGGTGTAAGAGCTGTGGAGAGGAGATTGCGCTCTCATCTCTTCAGCTCTTCCGAGTGATCAGTCTTGTATTGTCTGCCGAACTGGCAAGGGGGCGTGTCGCTGCTACGGAAGGTGTAAGAGCTGTGGAGAGGAGATTGCGCTCTCATCTCTTCAGCTCTTCCGAGTGATCAGTCTTGTATTGTCTGCCGAACTGGCAAGGGGGCGTGTCACTGCTACGGACAGTGTAAGCGCTCCCCAGCTCTTACACTGTCCGTAGCAGTGACACGCCCCCTTGCCAGTTCGGTAGACAAAGTACAAGACTAATCTCTCACAAAAGCTGAAGAGATGAGAGTGCGCATGCGCGATCTCCTCTCCACAGCTCTTACATTGTCCGTAGCAGTGACACGCCCCCTTGCCAGTTCTAGTGAAAAGACTGATCTTCAAAGCTGAAGAGTGAGAGAGCGTGCACGCACGCACACTCCCTCTCCTCGCTCTTGCTGTGGCACTGTCCATATCTGATTGGACAGTGTCACAGCATAGTAACACGCCCCCTTGCCAGTACACGCCCCGTTGACTGTTCAGGGGTTTATTTAAATATCGGGCACCAAATATAACGGCACCGATATCTAAATAACGGAGGGAGGTAAAATTAAAGTGCCCCAGAGTTTGTGCGGCCCTCCCCATTACATGCTGCACTCAGCTGCACATGTATGGGAAGGTGAAAGGTTCTCTTTAAGTCTACAGTGAATTAATTAAAAGTCTACATAGAAAGCGATTTGGTCTGGTGTTTTTGCGGCAATTTTGGGGTTAGCTGCATTTTTTTCAAAACGCAAGATGCTCTGGGAAAAATGACACTAAAGGTATGTTCACACAGGTCGGATTTGCATTGAAAAATCCAATTCGTGGTTCTGCGGCAGAAATCCGAGGCTTATCTTGGATTTCTTTCACAGCTTTACGGTTTGATGTGCAGTGAATCTGCACGTGGAAAATGTTCCCTTTGAAAACAGTGTGAGGAAGATTTCATGTGGATTTCATGCAGATTTCGGCTTGGAAATCTGCGTGAAATCCAGAAATGTGAATGGGGCATAAATAAAAATGCCAGGTAAAAACATTTCATATTAAGGAGGCCTTATCTACACTGGAATGACAAATGTAAGAAATTGGGTCTCACGTCTAACAAGGGTGCGCTTTGCAAATGCTGTTCCTGAAATCTCGTTCAATCCCTTGTGTCAGTATATAAGCCATTAAGCTGAATGTTTTAATTGCGGCTCTGACATTAACCTTAACCTGTATCTATAACATCTGTTTCTGAAGTTTAATTAGCACTGCACATATCACTGGAAAAAAGTCTAAAAAGGCCGGTAGAGCTTAACGTTATCAGCAATACCAGTTTTTTTTTTTTCGTTTTTTTTAATAAATCCATCAAAGTCTCCAAACTATGTATTAATTTGAAATTTATGTGAGAAGAGGAAACCTGCAAGTAGAGATGGTCCAAGTCAAGGTTATACTTTTTTCCTTGTAAAATATGCTTTGAAGTTTTATAAAAGTGGAAGTTTGCTGTCATTAAATCAGGCCTGTGCTGCTTTTTGCTTTAAGGCAGACGAAGAAATAGTAGTAAAGTCAGTGAAATAAATTGATCTAATTTATTACCACTTGGCAAAAATGTTTGACAGCGAGCGTTTTAGTGAACCTTCCGAACAGGAAGTCATTCCTCACCGTGTGTCTTTTGTAATTCCAGTTTATTTTTCACTAACGAGGCACTCAGAAGTAGCAGGTCAGGGTCAATCATTGTGCCTCCCTATGTGCTCTTAAAGTAAAGATCTCCCTGTTTATATCCACTAAGGTTAAAATAGTCATGTAGCTAGGTGTGCGGTCCCATTTAACCCCCGGAGGTATTCGAGTACCGCACACAGTAAATACCTCTCAAGAATTTTCTTGGAAGGATATATGGTTTAAATCACTTGTAAGTCATTTACCTATGAAAATACATTCCCATGTCAAGACTACTAAGCCAGTAGTAGCCTCCACTCAACCAGTGTGATCTTCGATTGAAAACCCATGCCTGGACTTTTACAGCAAATTTACATGAAATTATTGTGTATGCAAAATACTGTAGCACTTCTCCAGAAGGAAGAAAACTGTCTCTCTAGTGCCACCTATAGGTGACTACCCTGTAAGTCAATGTCCGACCCTTTATAGAGCCTTGAAACATGACTAGGGTTAATAGCCAAACTAGAGACAACCATTTGTAGACAGCACTGTTTCGTAGTTGTTGCTCCTCATCAGTACAAGGTAGGGTTCTGGTTGGCTCTTCAAAGGTACTGATTCTCAGTTTGTAATATACAGTTGTATTGGACTCAGCTAGGTCAATGAGCTCTAATCTGATGTATATTATGGTTTTGATAGCATAGGAATCTATGTAAGTATGCTCTGTTCATGGATGTGCTGTAGGCAGCACTGTTTCGGAGTTGTTGCTCCTCATCAGTACATATTAGGGTTCTGCTTGGCTAAATGATATGCCTTTGATGCAGCTCTTGGAAGGTACTGATTCTTAGCTTTGTAATATACAGTACTATTGGACTCAGCTTGGTTAATGAGCTCTGATCTGATGACTATTAGGGTTTTGATACATAGATTCCTATGCTCAGTATGCTCTGTCCATGGATGTGCAGTATGCTCTGTCCAAGGATGTGCTGTAGACGGCACTGTTTCGGAGTTGTTGCTCCTCATCAGTACAGAATGAGGTTCTGGTTGGCTGAATGAGATGCCTTTGAAGCAGCTCTTGAAAGGTAAGGATTTCAAGCTTTGTAATATACAGTACTATTCGACTTAGCTTGGTTAATGAGCTCTGATCTGATGGGTAAAGGGGGCTATCTATATGGGATACCATAGGGATCTATATAAGTATGCTCTGGTCATGGATGTGCTTTATGTAAACAAATAAATCATCAGGACATGTGTTTTATGCCTAATGTTTCAGGACTCCAGGACTGGGTGTGTGCAATGCTCAAACCTTAAACAGGTTGCCTACTATAAACAATCCCTTTTCATTTAAAGGATCCCCAAAAATAAGCAGATGACGGGGTGTTTAGTTGCTGAGACCTGCTGTGATCAGCTGTAAGCTGCGGGGGAACCCAGCAACTAGTATATCCCTAGAAACCAGACTGTCTCAAATGACAAAGCTGGATTGTCCCTGTGTTAACAGTAGAGAAGGGGAAAGTAGCTTTGTAGCAGTTACACCATTCCCAATAGCAGCCTGTGTTATTAATCTATTTGCGCTAAATTTATTTAAAGGAGTATTCTGAATTCAGCAATTAAAGCTCATTTCTAATATAATAAAAATGTATACAATTTTCTAATATACTTTGTGTATCAACTCTTTCAAGATCACTGCTTGCATCCATTGAAAGGAAGTCTTCATTGTTTACTTCCAGTGGATAAAAATATGTTACTGGTCATATGATGGACACACAGCTTCACTGATCGTTACAGTGTACAGTAGTTATCAGAGTTTTGTTACGAGCTCTACAGCTGTGTGTCCATCACATGATGAGGACAGAGATTTATCCATTGGGAGTAAGCGATTTCTAGGATTTTGGGGTTATTTTTATTTTTTTGTCTGTGAATTCTGGATAATTTGCATTGCATTATGAATGTCTAACCCTTTTCATTGTTTTACAGTATATGAGGCTGAAGCTGGCAACACTGCCGTGCTTCATTTATCGGTCCATTTAGACTTGGTTTGCCGCACAAATCACACCTGTTTCACAAGATAATTACATATTTCTTGCTTATTATATATTGTGAGCGTGGACCTTTCAGAGATCACACATTTTGATGAGCAATTGATTTAAAATTGAATGCAATTTCGCAGGGCAATTACAGTGTTTATGCAAAATGAATTCCGGTTAATTAGGGTACTTACATTTCGTTACCCCGAATGGCACAGTAACAATTTTCGGCTATAATTGTAAATGAGACATTGTTATTTTTTTCCTGGGATTAAAGCAAACATGGAAATTAAACAAAGAGCCATGTATGAATAAATAAAAATTAAAAAGAAAATTAAAGTATTTTTAGTATTTTTTTTTTATCAGTGTCGGGGGGGGGTCCCAAGTTTAAAGGGGGCACTTTACATATTTTTGTACTTTGGGCCGTCTGTGACATTGTAAACTCTTGCATTGTGCCTTTAACTATGTTTTTTTTTCTAAAGATTCCCCCCCAGGTGATTTTACCCAGAGGAGAGGTGGTCAATACAGGCCAGTGCATTGCACTTATGTGGCCAATAATGGCCTGCATGTTTAATTTACATTTTATTGTGTTTCTCCAGTAGGTGATCTGGCTCTGGAAGGCTAGTCTGGCCTTCGGGGGTTATACTGCGCTGTGTACTTATTGTGCTGTTGTTGTGTGATGTTACACTATATATGGTGGTTGGCTTTCTGGCTCTTTAAATTGTTGGTACGGGGATGTATGGCCCGGATACCATTTTGGCTTCTGCGCCACGTCACCACATTGGGGACTGCGTTTCTGGTATAAAACGGAGGGTAGCATACCAATCCTGAATCCATTTTGGGAGAAGGTTGGTGAGACCTGGGCTCGAGTGCTCTATGGAGAAGAGAGAGTATTGAGAGAGAGATGCTGAGGAGATTGTGCTGTTGATGAAGACGCTGAACGTTGGGCCTGTGACAGAGGTCCTGAATAGAGAGTAGTCGGTTGAGGCAGGAATCTCCCCAATGTGTGGTGTCCGAGCGTGTGAGCAGTAGTGGGTTGTCATTCGACAGAACAGCAAGTCTGCAGCCGTTTTACCGATAACTGCATCTTCGTGCCAGACCAAACCCTACAATAGTGAGTGGTGCCCTTGTCCCTGTCGGTGACCTGTCTACAGCAAGCCAGCCATCTTAGCCTGCCTGAGCCGTATTTAACTGTTGTGCCTCCCGTATTGTGATGAACTGAGTATACATTAGGCCATATGCAATTTTAGCGCAGGCCTAAAATTAAAGTTCTGAGTTTGCAACCCTCTCCTGTCTCCATACCATCTATTCTGCGACACACAGACTGCACCGTGCCCTGTACCACCCGGGGTACCAGATCTTACAAGGGTACGTTCCCCCGTATCGGCAAACCATGGCTGCATGGGTGGGGTTCTTAAACAGATTGCTAGTTGGCCACATGATTTTACAGCTAAATAGTAGTTCTACCCACAAAACTGTGTACCTATTAGAATTGATTGTTAATTACCTGCTGTTTACCTGCAAAAACATGTGGCCAATTGACAATCTATTTGAAAACCTTGCTGACCGCATTCAGCCACTGCTACGTGGGACCATACCCTCAACTTTTTATTTCAAATCAACACAAATTTCTTCCAAAAATAAAATTAAACACCAGTATAATATAAGCTCTGTTCACACTAGTATCATGGACTTCCACTATTAAAGGAGCCATGACCGGTAGGACAACTTTGTCATTGGGTTTTGTCAAGTTTCAGTCGGATTGAACCTGAATGAATGGAACTCAGCGCACGTGTGCACAGAGCGTGAAGCTAGAAATAAACATGAGAAAGACAACTATTTTTCCCGACCTCACTATAATCATTCACTTTTATTTATGATCCTGGATAGGTAAAACCAGGCTAGGAGAACTTGTGTCAGTAGTGGTGTACACAGAAGGATTAGCGAGGATCAAACTGGGCTCCCCTTTATGGTGCCAGGTTTTCCTATCCAGTTCTAGTAGAGGCATTATGTCACTGTGTTTTGGAGTTGTTTATAATCTCGGGCGGACTCAACGCATCCACCTGTGACATGGTCACCCTTTCATTTTAATGGGCACCGTGTGGCCACCACCAGCCTCCCTCTGATCACTGATCGCGAGGATTTCAGAAGCTAGACACTCTGCGATCAGCTGATCTCCAGATCCTGATGGGACAAACCTTTTAAATATTATTAGATTTATATACTACAGTACTTGCCATGGTTTTTCTGATAGGTCCATTATAATCATCACTGGATAAAGAGAAAAAAAAAAGAATAGGTCGTAGTAACAACAGAAATTACTGAGTTGGTTTAAAATGTTAAAGTCTTCTTAAAATAAACGGTCTGAAGTGTTCTCTGACAGAAAATGGAGAAGGGCCGCAAATGACAAATAAACAGAAGGGAAGGGAGGAATGCAGGCAAACTAACAATTAAACCAATTTATCATCATTTGTTCTGAAAGACCACAGGCGGAAATATTGTATCGGGGATATTTGTTTGAGGCTGTGTCATTCTCAAGATATTCTAAGCTTCATTTACCAGAGTGCAAAAGTCTAAATGAATGGATCTTGTGTTTATGGATACGGACTTAGGTTTCGAGAAAGTTACCACATGGGTGGGGCAGGGTTGTCAACCATCTGTAAAGTTATGGACAGTCTGTAATAGTATAGAGGACTTTTTTACAGTGTCCATAAAAAAATTTGATAAGTCCATGATTTTAAGCTGGAGAAGCTTTTACAGGTTTTTGTGATTGTAATTATTAACTTTTTATAGGTCACAGAAAGTGCTGCTTATGTGTTCGTATCAGTATCTGAGCTATGGACGTGATCCACTTGTCTTTATCATTCATTTTTGTTTTCCAATTCATCTGTAGAAATTTTTCTGGTCCGTGATTTTTGGGTTGCCTAGAAAAACCAAAACAGGAGGTAGGCAACCCTATGAGAGTTGGGAGGATACAGAGGAGCTAAACTGACCTGGCGTTGTTTTCCGCTATTTTTCTAAACAGAAAAGTGGCAAAAAAGGTTGATCTATAAGTCACACATGAGTGCAGCTCTTAATCGCCATCCACTTTTTTCAGACACAAGTGCACGTGTTGGAAATAGTGGCTTCATGGCTTCATAAATATGGCGTTTGCCCAACTGCCATCTTTTTTTATGTATTTACGCACAACACTGGTTTAAATACATTGATAAATCTGCCCCATTGTAATGTTAGAACATTTGTCACCTTAACGCCTCTAGCATGTGAATGCATTATGCTCCATTTTGTATGGTGCCATAATAGGGGACACATAGAGGTGCTTTTACTGTGCGTCTGTATGCCTCTTACTTTATACGGAGGTATACAGAGGGTTTTCTTTTCATGTTGGATTCTAAATAGAAAAAATTGTGTCATGTACAACATTTTTCTTCCTTTAGAAGCATTAGTCATAGGGGAAAATAGCTCTGTGCATACAGCATCTGACGGAGCATGGTAGAGCGGCACATGGGGACACTACTGCTGCGTACTTTTTTTAAACCGTTTTTTCCAGGATTTTCAGTTGATGACACAGCGACATCCATATAAGTGTGACTACTTCGTGTTCTGATCAACGAGCCTATCTTTGTGTTTCTTTCACTTGATCTATACATGTTTGGATCTATGTTGTGCGTGCAGATACGGCATTTTTGCCTCTCGCTCTCAGCATACTCTCCAAAGCACTTCTAACGTCTATGATATTGCATGGGGGCAACCTTATGCTCATGATTGCACTATTTAACACATGGTATTCATGTTTATTTGTTTATATATTTTTCACTCTACTAATTTAGTAGTTAGAAATTGAATCGATATCCACTGTATTTTGATATCGCTATTACCATGCTCATGGTTTACATGATATTGTTAATGACGAGTATTTGTATTTTTACCTCTGTAATCACATTCTTTGTTGGAATAACTTGTTCATGGAAGAAGGGATGAGTCTTTTTCGTAAAAACTACTTTTGGGGGGCATTTACTGAGTGCATAGTAATAAAATACTATTCATATGATATACATCACTTACCTTTTGTGTCTTCCCGTATATCCACCTCTTTCCCTGGTGGTAAGCATGCGCGATGAATCGATTTGCGGAGTCTCCGCTCTGGGCTGTCTCTTTGATGCTCTGCGCCTGCGCCGTTTCCCTGGTGACACATCCAGGGAGCGGCGCATGCGCAGAGACCATTGATGGTCTTGGATGGGTTCTCGCGTCATGTCGTTAAATCACGCGCATGCGCCGTTGACCCGGGCTATGATTGGCCCAGCGATATCACATGCCTTCACACAGCTTTACAATTTAAAGTCATGCATATATATACACCCCCTGAGGAAGACATCGCGAAACGCGCGTTGGGGTTCAACACAAGCTATCCAGGCTTCCATGACTATTGATATGGGTAAGGATTTTTCAATCTTTTCTGATAATTCAGCTTTCCCTAAATTGTTCTGAGAACTATTATGTCCATTATTTTATGGGTTTTTCACGTGAGGGACTAGTCATCTATGAGACAACACACCACCCTTTCCATATATCCTTAGTGTAAGGAGTACAGTGCAATATTCTATTGCTATATATACATGGATAGCCTGTGTACTTGTAATATATAATACTATAGAGTCTCTCCATTCCATTGTGTACCTTTTTAAATGTCTGTCTTACATTTTGTATAATAATAAAATGTGTTATATTTTGCTATATATGGCTTCGTACTCCAATTTTTCTGTGTATAAAAAAAAAAAAAAAAAAAAGCTTCCTATTTAAAGTTAGATCTGAACACATTGCTCTCACCCCTTGATAAAGCTACACGCAAAACGCGTGTCGGGGCGCTTCCATGAGCCATCCTGACCACATTTTACTCATGTGTAATGCACTTGGCCTCTGATTTCCTGACGGGACTCTGTGCTGCATTTAACTTATTTTGGGCAATTTTTTCCTTTGGTTAAGCAATCTGGGCTGTCTTAGTTATACGCAACCCTGATCTTCATTATACATCACACAAAATACTGCTTATCTTCTTCTTGCATGTACATGTTACTTATGCATTTATTGTGTTTTTTATGTATGTCATATCTACACAGTATACCCTCATTGTTGATATTGGGTATTCTTTTTGTATTAGTAAACAGAGCATTCCCCAGATAGGTGCATTGCACCACCATGGTACAATTTTTGGACCATACTCACTGCATGCACTAGTCTTGTAATACCCTATTAATCATACTGGTCTGTAGTGGCTCCTATACAGTCCAATATCATGTTGGATTCTCTACAATTTTTAATTGTGTAAATTCTGTACTGTGTACTTTTATGTACTAATAAAGATTGAGTTTTTCTATTTTCATATTACCGATAGTTTATGACTCCTTTTGTTCTCTTGTTTTGTCTATGATATTTTGGAGTTTCTATCTCTTTGACACTTTGGAGGTGGTATGCCGTATTCTGGAACCACCTAGCCTTTGACCCACTGTCCTGTGAGACTAATGTTTATCATAAGTTTGACTATGCCTGGTTCTGCAGCTCGGTCTGCTCAAGTGAACGGCCTTAGCTGCAGTACCAGTCAGAGTCACATTCTGCTGGTTATTGGGGTTGGGTCTACACTGATCATTGATGGGGCTTGGCAGTATCTCCAAGACTTATTACAAATATACAATTGGTGCCGTCCTTTTAATACATTAGCCCATAGTAGGCTCAGTAAAAACCTAGCACACTACTAGTTAGTATTGGCAGGAAAAGCAGGCAAGAATGTAAAAATCTTTTTAAAAAATCTTTAGGGAGGTGAGAGGGACTGTTGACTAAGTCTTTTGGGTCTGACAATGTCAGGAATTAAACCCAAAGACTCCTTTGTCCCAGGTAGTGACTCTTCTCATTGAGCCATCTAAAATATTGGACAGCTACTGCTGAATCTGTTGCCCAGGTTCTCTTGATTTTTGCCTCTCTTGATTCCTTTCCTTGATTTATTTCCCCCTTTTGGCTTGCTATAAAAGTCTGGCCTTTGCACTTTCCAACTGCCAGTAGTTTGCTGCCTCTTTACAACCTTTTGCCACTTATCTGTGTACTGAACTTGGGCGGTCCCCTGACCACGTCTCTGCCTCACGACCTACAACCTGTTGCCACTTATTCATGTACCGAACCTGGACTGTTACTTGACAACTCTTGCTATTTGTACCCTCCTGCCTGATTGTTTCAGCTATTGGACTCCAAATCTGCTATAGACCTTGACAGACAGATCCCCTCTTGTATGCCACAATACAAAGATTTATCCTTGGTATTTTCAAACACTGTATAGTACAAAGTTTCTAAAGAAACATAATTCCTTCAATGTACAAACAAACGCGCCAAAAATTTACATGCATACACTGAAAGATTAATCACCCAAATGCTCCCACAGCGATGGGGAAGGATTCTAAAAGAAAAGTGGTTCCTGTAGAGTAGCGTAGCAGTACATTTCAGGGATGGTAAAGCAGAGTAGCATAGAGGGAACAGACTACAGTGTCACCATGCAGACTTGTCTGAGAACTAGTTGCGTATAGCGCAGGAGAAGTTTGGCAGCCGGCAGGAACAATGAATAACGGATACAAGCAAGTGGAGATCTTTTGCATCTCATGATGGCTTACAAAAGCAAAGTCCATAACAAGAGAAAATTAGCATAGTTTGGTAATCTCCGGTGGTGGCATCCACCAAACTTGTTGTGGTGGGCTACCTTGTCAGATTGTTCTACTTGATGGAGCTGCAATAATATTTGGGCATGTTGGGTCTTATTTTTCAAAACTGTTTAAAGGGGCGGTAAGGAAAGAGTAGATTAAGCATAGCAGGAAAAGACTCCAGTGGTACCATGCAGACTTGTTTGAGAAGTAGTTGGGTACAGCGCAGGTGAAGTTTGGCAGCCGGGAGAAACAATGAATAACTGGGACCTAGCTAACCTGGGTTGGTAATTCCCCATTTTTAGGCTTATCCCCCTGCAAGGAGGCATGGACTTTGCCAGTAAATTTCCAAGTCACTCTCCCCAGGACAGCCCCAATAGACAGTCGGGTTGCAGATGGCGGGTGTGAACCATTTCGTGGTCAAACAGATCTGGATCTATAAATCTCACCCCAATCACCGTGTAGCTTTAATTTCTTTGGCACTACTCATCCCATGTTATGTTAACATGTTCATCGTATGCATCGGGAAAGCACTCAATGCATATGCCGAATGTAGCCATAGACCCATTTTCTAAACAGAGGCCAAAAGAGGTTGGGGTGGCATGTGTCGGCATACCTTTTGCCTGTTACAATTGTGGCCAATGGCTGACAAATGCCACTGTGTGGCTATATAGTGACAAACGTCGGAGATGTACATCAACGAATACAAAAACAAAATGTAAACAGAGCCTTTAACTGCTCTGGAATTGCTGCTCAAGTGAATGGGGCTGAGCTGTAGTACTAGGCACTGCACACTCGAATGGACGACGCTCTGTCTAAATAAACAATAAAGGGGCCACGATACTCCAGCTAGCATTGCGACCCCGTCATTCTGCTGATCAATGGGGTGCTCCCAGGGGTCAGACAAGATCATTTATTGATGGCCTATCTTAAGGATAGCCTGAAAACCCCTATAAGCTTTATATACAGAATTATTTTTAAAAATTCTCTGCTGCTTATATAGCGCCAACACATTCTGCAGCACTGTACATCACTCACTATCCCCATTAGGGCTCATAATCTAAATTCCCTATCTGTATGTTTTGCAGACGATTGGATAACCCTCTAAAACTTTAGACTTTCCTTATTACATAGTTAAAGAGTTACATAGTTTGTACGGTTGAAAAAAGACACATGTCCATCAAGTTCAACCAAGGGATGGGAAAGGGGAAGTAAAAAATTTCTACACATAGGAGCTAATATTGTTTTGTTCTGCAGGTTGAACCTTTCTTTTTCCAGACGGAGGGAGTGTCCCCTTGTTTTTTGAGGGGGTTTTACATGGAACAGGATTTCACCATATTTTTTGTATGTGCCATTCATATATTTATATAAGTTAATCATGTCCCCCCTTAGTCGTTTTTTCTCAAGGCTAAATAGGTTTAGTTCTTTTAATCTTTCCTCATAACTTAGATTCTCCATGCCCCTTATTAGCTTCGTTGCTCTTCTTTGTATTTTTTCCAATTCCAGGGCATCCTTTCTATGAACTGGAGCCCAGAACTGGACTGCATATTCTAGATGAGAGTCCATGCCTCTTTTGATACACGACAATATCTTGCTGGCCTTAGAAGCAGCTGATTGACACTGCATGCTGTTATTTAGTTTATGATTTACAATTACACCCAGATCCTTCTCATCAAGTGACTCCCCCAGTGTAGCTCCCCCTAGGACATATGATGCATGCAGGTTGTTGGTACCCAGGTGCATAACTTTACATTTATCTACATTAAACGTCATCTGCCAAGTGGACGCCCAAACACTTAGTTTGTTTAAATCTGCCTGCAATTCACAAACATCTTCCATAGACTGAACTATATTACGTAGCTTGGTGTCATCTGCACAAATAGAAATAGTGCTATTAATCCCATCCTCTATATCATTAATAAATAAGTTGAATAATAGTAGTCCCAGCACTGAACCCTGGGGTACACCACTTATTACCGGGGACCATTCAGAGAAGGAATCATTGACCACAACTCTCTGGATACGGTCCTTGAGCCAATTCTCAATCCAATTACAAACTATATTTTCTAAACCTATAGTCCTTAATTTACCCATTAGATGTCTATGAGGGACAGTGTCAAATGCCTTTGCAAAGTCCAAAAACACTATATCCACAGCGGCCCCTCTGTCTAGGCTTCTGCTCACCTCTTCATAAAAACAAATCAGGTTGGTTTGAGAACTTCTGTCCTTAGTAAAACCGTGCTGGCTGTCACTTATAATACTATTTATTGTCACATAATTCTGTATATAGTCCCTCAAACATTTTCCCCACAATTGATGTTAAGCTTACAAGGTCTATAATTACCCGGCGAAGACCTAGTCCACCAGTGATAACACTTGGTTCTACACTTGGTGGTTTAGGCAGATGCATTTTGACCACCCATCCTCCAGAGAGCAGCACAGAATAATAAGACATGCCAAATGCGGAATTCTGACTTCTCATTCTCCTATGAGGTTTATATGGAAAGTATTTACACAAGCCTATATATATATATATATATATATATATATATATATATATATATATATATATATATATATATATATATAATAAATAAAACCACCAAGTAGGGGCATTTCCCATTTTCTATGTCCTTAAAGGACCTCACCCATATTTTATTCCATGCAAAATAATCAACATGTCACTTAATACTGAAGAGCTTAATATACAGTTAAAAGCAGGTCTGTTTTTATGGAAACAAGAGATAATAAAGCAGAGCGTCCATCCTGTTGATACTGAACACAGATATCGGAAACCTGTTAGACCTGACAACACGTCTGCCATAAAAAAAAAAAAGAACGCCACGTATGTTGCTGACATGTAGACTCATATTTGGACAATCTCCTGTGAGATAAAATCAGGAAAAGCAGAAACATCTTAAGTGACTGCCAAGTGAAGCCTCACAAAAAGAACATGAAAAGGAGATGAATGTTTTCAGTGCTCTGTTTAAATGATTCTCCTTATGGCCGACATTCCACACCTACGGGAGGTGAACAAGCTGGCAATTAAAACCAAATACTTCTTTTGTTTTGGCAATCTTTTGTCACTTCAATCCGTGTCTTCCTGTTTATACGGCACAACAAACGTAGGGGGAAGGGTGTAATGGGGGGGTACTGTTTTATGTTGAGCAATGTTTCTCGGAATGTGTGTTACGTGGGGAAAGACAGGTTTAACATGTTAAGAAACTTCACAACAAAAAGAAACATTTCGTATTATGGTCAACAACTGTAAATGATCTACAGGTCAATGTGTGTATACACAACAGCACAATGTTTTACCCATAATTTGTTTGGAATAGTTTAAAGAAAGTTTTGTTCCAGTTTGGCATTTCTTTACCGTACGACAATAATCGAGAGTCGTCCTGTGTTGTGTAAATAAAGTTTAGTGTTTGGGTTTATAACTTACCTGTATTGAAGTGTAACCACACAGTCAATAATATAATGATCACATAGATCGTCTTAAAGGGGTATTACAGATTCAACAGATACATTTTCTTCATTGTGTAATGAAAAGTTATGCCATTTTCTGATATACTTTGTGTATCAATTCTTCACAATTTTTTCTTGCAGTCATTGAATAGGAACCTTTATTGTTTACTTCTAATGGATATAAATCTGTCCTGGTCTGATGGACACAGGTGCAAGACTGGTTACAAGACACAGCTCTATTAACTGTAACGTAAAGCTATGCAAAGCTCCCAACATATACGTTAAATGTAGGCTGTGGTAAATGTCTAACAGTGGCATCCGTCACCCATAGACTATTAAGGTATCCATTTAACGGATATGTCATGAAAAGCTCATGATGTATACGTTAAAGTGTAGCTAAATGTTTAACAAACTTCTGACATGTCACAGTGACATGTCAGAAGTTTGGATTGGTGGGGGTCCGAGCAATGAGACCCCCACCAATCACTAGAACGAAGTTGCAGATGGTCTCGTGTGAGCGCTCAGCCGCTTCGTGTCTGTTCGGCTCCTTCCGGAAATAAACGTATCGGTGTACGGACTCAATAGAAAGTCTATGAGCCCGTACTCCGATACATCGGCTTTCCGGAAAAAGACGAACAGACACGAAGCGGCTGAGCGCTTCAGCTGCTTCGGTCTAGCGATTGGTGGGGGTCTAAGTGCTCGGACCCCCACCAATCCAAACTTCTGACATGTCACTATGACATGTCAGAAGTTTCTCAAACGTTTAGCTACACTTTAACCCCTTAAGGACGCAGCCTAGTTTGAGCCTTAAGGCTCAGAGCCTATTTTTCAAATCTGCCATAATTTACTTTATGTGGTAATAACTTCGGAATGCTTAAACATATCCAAGCGATTCTGAGAATGTTTTCTCGTGACACAATGGGCTTTATGTTAGTGGTAAAATTTGGTCGATATATTCAGTGTTTATTTGTGAAAAATAGCTACATTTAGAGAAAATGTGAAAAAAATAGAATTTTTCTGAATTTAAATGCATCTGCTTGTAAGACAGATCGTAATACTACACAAAATAGTGACTAGTTCACATTTCCCATATGTCTATGGCATCATTTTTTGAACATTCTTTTTTTTTTTTTTTTAGGACGTTACAAGGCTTAGAACATAAGCAGCAATTTCTAATATTTTGAATAAAATTTTCAAAGCCTTTTTTTTTTAGGTTACAGTTCAGATGTGAAGTGGCTTTGAGGGGCTTATATATTAGAAATCCCCACAAAACAACCCATTTTAGAAACTAGACCCCTCAAAGTATTCAAAACAGCATTTAGAAGGTTTATTAACCCTTTAGGTGTTTCACAGGAATTTAAAGCAAAGTAGAGGGGAAATTTACAAATTTAATTTTTTTGTCAGAAAATCCTTTTTATTCATTTTTTTCTGTAAAACAGAAGGTTTTACCAGAGAAACACAACTCAAGACTTATTGCCCAGATTCTGCAGTTTTTAGAAATAACCCACATGTGGCCCTAGTGGGCTACTGGACTGAAGCACCGGCCTCCGAAGCAAAGGAGCACCTTGTGGATTTTGAGGCCTCCTTTTTATTACGCGCCATGTCCGGTTTGAAGAGGTCTTGTGGTGCCAAAACAGTGGAAATCCCCCAAAAGTGACCCTATTTGGTAAACTACACCCCTCAAGGAATTTATTGAGGGGTATGGTGGGCATTTAAATGCCACAGGTTTTTTGCTGCAATTTGTGGAATTAGGCTGAGCAATAGAAAATCAAATTTTTCTAATAAAAGGTATGAATTTTTAATTTTGACAAGGAATAAAGGAGAAAAAGCACCCCAACATTTGTAAAGCAATTTCTCCTGATTACAGTGATACCCCATATGTGGTCATACACTGCAGGTTGTACAAACAGCAGGGCTCCATGTAGATTTTGCTGGATTGGTTTCTGGGCGCCATGTCGCATTTTCAGAGCTTCTGAGGTACCAGAAGAAGGGAAAACCCTTAAAAGTGACCCCATTTTGGAAACTAGACCCCTTGAGGAATTCATTGTAGTTTTCTTGGGGTGCATGCAACTTTTTTATCAGTTTTTATTCTATTTTTAGGTGGCGTGGTGACTAAAAAACAGCAATTCTACTAATGTTTTGTATCCCTTTTTTTTTTTACAGCGTTCACTGTGCGCTATAAATGACATATTCACTTTATTCTGCGGGGCGATACGATTACGGCGATACCAGATGTTTATAGTTTTTTTTTATGACTTATGGCGTTTGCACAATAAAATAATTTTTATAAAAAAATCATTCACTTTTTGTGTTACCTTATTCTAAGAGCCATAACGGTTTTATTTTTCCATCAAGAAAGCCGTGCAAGGACTTATTTTTTGCGTAACGAACTGTAGTTTCGATCAGTACCATTTTTAGGTACATGCGACTTTTTGATCTCTTTTTATTCTATTTTTTGGGAGGTGAAGTGACCAAACAATTGTGATTGTGGTACGGTTTATTATTATTTTCTTTTATAGCGTTCACCGCGCGGGATAAATAACTAAATACTTTTGGCGTTCAGGTTGTTATGGACGCGGCGATACCAATTATGTATAGTTTATTTGTTTATTTATCCATTTTTTATTAATAATAAAGGACTAATAAGGGAAAAGGGGGGATTTTTATATTTATTAGTTTTAAAACTTTTATTTTCTTATTTTTACACAACTTTTTTTTACTTTTTTACTTTGTCCCACTAGGGGACTTGACAGCAGGAGGCCCTGATCGCTATTCTAATACACTGCACCACATGCGTAAGGCATGAGCCAATTTGCCCAAAAAGAGGAAAAATGAGAGTCAATGGCAAATAAATCTAACCATTTAGGCATATAGTTGAATACAAACTGTATTCTGCAGATGATTTGCACCTAAATGGAAGGGGGTCCGCTGTGCTGGGGGAGAGAATTCTAGCTGGGGTGGTGGAGTATTTAAACTAGGGCTGAGGAGGGAGGTCAATGTAGAAAAAAAAAAAAGGGGTAGCCAGGTTAGAGAGGGGTCAGACTATATTGGTGGGGGGAGAAACAGAATGTGGGGAGAGGACTAGGCAACAAGATAAGGAGATCCTTTCGTTACAAAACATCAGTGTAAATAAAAAGGCCCAATTAATGTCAAATCACATTTCTGATAATAAAAGTGAAAAACTGACAGGCAAGTTAAAGTGTATGTTCACAAATGCCAGAAGTCTAGCAAGCGAAATGGGGGAGCTGGAGGCCTTGATACTGGAAGAAAATATAGATATAGTTGGTGTTGCTGAAACATGGCTGGACTCTTCACATGACTGGGCTGTAAATCTACAGGGTTTTACACTTTTTCGGAAAGACAGGACAAATAGGAAAGGTGGTGGTGTATGTCTGTATGTGAGAAATGATATGAAGGCGAGTCTGAAAGAGACAATAGTGGGTGAATACTGTGAGGAGGTTGAAACCTTGTGGGTGGAACTAGAAAGGGAGGTAAACACTGAAAAAATTACTTTTGGTGTAATCTATAGACCCCCCAATATAACTGAGGAGATGGATGTTCAGCTATATAAACAGATGGAGCAGGCTGCACAGGCGGGTACTGTAGTGATAATGGGAAATTTTAATTTCCGGGATATTAATTGGTGTCATGGTTCGGCTTCAACTGCAAAGGGGAGACATTTCCTCAACCTGTTGCAGGAAAATTTTATGGGCCAGTTTGTGGAAGACCCGACTAGAGGTGAAGCTCTGTTGGATCTGGTCATTTCTAATAATGCAGATCTTGTTGGGAATGTCAATGTTCGTGAAAACCTCGGTAACAGTGATCACAATATAGTTCTATTTTACCTATACTGTAAAAAACAAACGCAGGCTGGGAGGGCAAAAACATTTAATTTTAAGAAAGCCAATTTCCCCAGGATGAGGGCTGCAATTCAGGATATGGACTGGGAAGAACTAATGTCAAATAATGGAACAAATGATAAATGGGAGATTTTGAAATCTAATTTGAGTTATTATAGTGCAAAATTTATTCCTATAGGTAACAAGTATAAACGACTCAAATTAAACCCTACATGAATTACACCTTCTGTGAAAGGGGCAATACACGACAAATAAAGGGCATTTAAAAAATACAAATCTGAGGGTACAGCTGTAGCCTTTGTAAAATATAAAGAGCTTAATAAAATCTGTAAAAATGTAATAAAATTAGCAAAAATACAAAATGAAAGGCAGGTGGCCAAGGATAGTAAAACAAATCCCAAAAAATTCTTCAAGTATATAAATGCTAAAAAGCCAAGGTCTGAACATGTAGGACCCCTAGATACTGGTAATGGGGAGTTGATCACAGGGGATCAATAGAAGGCAGAGTTACTAAATGGGTTCTTTAGCTCTGTATATACAACAGAAGAAAGAGCAGCTGATGTAGCCGGTGCCAGTGCTGTTAATATATCAGTTGATATACTGAATTGGATGAATGTAGATATGGTCCAAGCTAAATTAAATAAAATAAATGTGCACAAGGCCCCGGGACCAGATGGGTTACACCCTAGAGTTCTTAAGGAACTTAGTTAAGTTATTTCTGTTCCCCTTTTCATAATATTTAGAGAGTCTCTAGTGACTGGCATAGTGCCAAGGGACTGGCGCAGCGCAAATGTGGTGCCTATTTTCAAAAAGGGCTCTAGGTCTTCCCCGGGTAATTATAGACCAGTAAGCTTAACATCCATCGTGGGGAAAATGTTTGAGGGGCTATTGAAGGACTATATACAGGATTATGTGACAATAAATAGCATTATAAGTGTCAGCCAGCACGGTTTTACTAAGGACAGAAGTTGTCAAACTAACCTAATCTGTTTTTATGAAGAGGTGAGCAGAAGTGTAGACAGAGGGGCCGCTGTGGATTTAGTGTTTTTGGACTTTGCAAAGGCATTTGACACTGTCCCCCATAGACGCCTAATGGGTAAATTAAGGACTATAGGTTTAGAAAATATAGTTTGTAATTGGATTGAGAATTGGCTCAAGGACCGTATCCAGAGAGTTGTGGTCAATGATTCCTACTCTGAATGGTCACCGGTTATAAGTGGTGTACCCCAGGGTTCAGTGCTGGGACCACTATTATTCAACGTATTTATTAATGATATAGAAGATGGGATTAATAGCACTATTTCTATTTTTGCAGATGACACCAAGCTATGTAATATAGTTCAGTCTTTGGAAGATGTTCATGAATTGCAGGCAGATTTAAACAAACTAAGTGTTTGGGCGTCCACTTGGCAGATGAAGTTTAATGTAGATAAATGTAAAGTTATGCATCTGGGTACCAACAACCTGCATGCATCATATGTCCTAGGGGGAGCTACACTGGCGGATTCACTTGTTGAGAAGGATCTGGGTATTCTTGTAAATCATAAACTCAATAACAGCATGCAGTGTCAATCAGCTGCTTCAAAGGCCAGCAGGATATTGTCGTGTATTAAAAGAGGCATGGACTCACGGGACAGGGATGTAATATTGCCACTTTACAAAGCATTAGTGAGGCCTCATCTAGAATATGCAGTTCAGTTCTGGGCTCCAGTTCATAGAAAGGATGCCCTGGAGTTGGAAAAAATACAAAGAAGAGCAACGAAGCTAATTAGGGGCATGGAGAATTTAAGTTATGAGGAAAGATTGAAAGAATTAAACCTATTTAGCCTTGAAAAAAGACGACTAAGGGGGGACATGATTAACTTATATAAATATATTAATGGCACATACAAAAAATATGGTGAAATCCTGTTCCTTGTAAAACCCCCTCAAAAAACAAGGGGGCACTCCCTCCGTCTGGAGAAAAAAAGGTTCAAGCTGCAGAGGCGACAAGGCTTCTTTACCGTGAGAACTGTGAATCTATGGAATAGCCTACCGCAGGAGCTGGTCGCAGCAGGGACAGTAGATGGCTTTAAAAAAGGGTTAGATAATTTTCTAGAACAAAAAAATATTAGCTCCTATGTGTAGAAATTTTTCCTTCCCTTTTCCCGTCCCTTGGTTGAACTTGATGGACATGTGTCTTTTTTCAGCCGTACTAACTATGTAACTATGTCTAGAGAATATGTTCAGCAGCACACTTCAAACATGTACACCGTAACATGTAGCGCCCAAATGAAATGTGAACAGAGCCTTAATTATTAGTAGTTCTCAAAGGGTTCACAAACTTTCTCACTCATTTTTCTACCACAGGATCAAAGATGAGGGGATTTCTCGAAATTTGTTTCAGGTCCGATTATATCGAATCGGCCGTCACATTCGATCCAAATAAATTTATTGCAAATCGCAAGTGCCCGATTGCCCTGAAAATTGGTGTATGACACTGAACTAATATTATTGAAGATGTGTGACTGATGTGATGAAGATTGGTGATTCACAAGTTAATGTAAGAATTGTATAGCTGCAGCAGAACTCACTTAGGGCAATGGCTACCTGTGCCTGCATAACTAACACACTGACTGACTCCTATCTCTGTCTAAAATCTATCTCTCTAACAAATTATTGTAAGCATTTACTGGTTGGACTGTTTATAGTGGCTATGACTCATATGACTGTCAACCACTAAGTCACCAGTGTGTACCCCTCATGATTGGCTGGTCTAGAGGGAGGGCTGCCTGCAAGGTATTATGGGAAAGCCCGCCGGGCTGCCATCCAAGGTCGTGTAATCCTTCTTCTCTGTCTTCTTGTGATGTGTGAATTGGCAGCTGCCATTTTGAGCGAATTTCTGTGGGACAAATCCCAAAAGTTTCGGATTTGCTAAAATCCAAAACCTTTAGGAAATTCGTAACGAACTTGATTTGTGAAGAATCGATTAGCTCATCTCTACACAGGATACATTTAACCTTGGCGTTTATTACAATCCTATGTTATAAAGTTGTGGTTTCATTGGCCCCTTGTTTGAATCTTTGTATACACCATTGGATTTGTAATAATTGATTCGATTATACTGTTTATAATAAACACTGAATACATCATTGATTTTTACACATCCATAGCTCAGTAAGAACATTTCTTCTGCTTTGTTCATAATTACAGATTATTATCTTTGGAATCAGAACATAATTTATTTAATTAGACAGCTAAAGGAATCTCTACAAGAAGAACTGAGGGAAAATAACATTATCTTTCCGCGGTAGAGAATTATCTAGGATTTCCTTGTATCAATGAGTCATGGGATGTTCAAAACAGATGAACCTAGGTCCTACAGAGACAAGCACTTGTGAAATACTTATGAGCTCCTATAACCGAGCGATCACTCTAAAGTATCCCCAGAAAACACCCTTAACAGTGCCAGGCAATGTGCCCCTGAAATAGTGCCAATCACAGTGCCCTCATAAGGCAGACTGCCACAGTGTTCACTATATTAGTGGCAGCCACAGGGCACTCTATATCAGTGCCATCCAGAGTACCCACTATATTAGTGCCATCCAGAGTGTCTTTTGTACCCGTCTGTTACCTTCTCTCTTATTCATCTCTATGGAAAGGGATGGCACATGCTCATCCTGCTCTATGTAATATAACATGGATTTCTGGCCCCTCATATTCAGCAACAGTGGGGGTACAGAGGTTTGTGACTGATGAGTCATAAAAGTTAAAAATATGTTATTGGGGGACTATCCTTTTAATAACTGCTTAAATGCCAATTCCATAATATAAAGTTATTATAGGAACTGCTTCTTTTAACTGTGGGAGTCGCTTTATAATATGCAGGTCGGTGTGGAATTTCAAAATGTCACCAGCCCTCCAGCACTATGCGTTTTAGGCCATCACATGAATGGGTTTCCATACATTTTTCTTTTCATGGAAGTCAGAATTGATCAAATATGAAGAAGCTCAGCAGTTTACGATGTCCCAGGACACCTTAATCCAAGGCAAGGGTCTACTAAGTTACCTTTCAAAAGAAATTCTGAAATTGGGAAAACCCCTCGAAAGAGTTGTAAAATTATAATTATAAAACACCATAGTCCTCCTGATTCCAAGGTTATTCAGATGAGGTTACATTTTTCACACACCAGAGGCCCATTCGGCAAATTCTAATCTGCTCTACAGTATATTTTAGTTTGGCCATAACTTTCTAGTATAAAAGCCTGATCACTTACAATTAGCACCTCCCAAAGAAAAACATCTCACATTCTGGAGGACCACCTTAGCATCTAGTTGGACGAAGGTCATTCTGACAGGTCTTGATAAGGTCTTGACAAGTCTTGATAAGATGGAAAATAATCAAACATGGATCGTTTGTTTCCCTGGGAATGTCTCACCATGTCAGCTGGAATGTCTCTCACACATTTCTGCCTCTTTATGACTGAATGCCTGGGTCAAGGCCACCGTAATATCTTCCTATCTGACCACTGCCTTTGCATTTTCTCAACGTGTATACATATAGCACGTGCCCAAATAACTGTATCTTTATAAAATATGAAGTCATACTACCCTGCAGCTGATAAACTGTGAATATGTTGGCTCCCAATAACAATAATTATGATAAAGTTTTATAAACTAAGTTTATAATTTATTCAATCCCTTCTTTAAAGGAAAGTGGATATATTTTAGCCAAGTGGGTGGACAGTAATTAGTGCAGATGTCTAACCCTTGAAATAATAATTATGGATGGAAAAGGTTAAATAAGTTAATAATAAGTAATGTGATCTTAGAAACATGTTTAATTTCAGGTCAAAGCTCAATGTCAATCAGGAGATGGTAAAGCCCTGTGAAATTATTAAGAAAATATAAAGTTTTCACTTTTTATATCTAGTGATACGATAGATATTAGTGTAAATAGTGCTGGGCATAAGGCAAAATCGTAAAAAAATGGTTTTATTTAGCTGTTATTTTCAAATATAAATAAAAAATTATATATATAAAAAAAAAGTATTAGGCCTCATTCACACGACAGGGTCCGAGTGTCGGCCGGGAATATCGGCCGTTTTTGGCCGATTGTCCCGGCCGGTATGCATCCGGTTTGCATCCGTTCCGGGCCGTATTGCCGTTTTTACCGGCCGATTTGGACCCGATTTGCATCTGTTTTTTTCCCTGACCATTTTTTAATTGGATGAATTTTTTTATATTATCTTCACATTACTAATAATGTTCATTCTTTACTTCATTCGTTTTCAACATTCTTTTGTATGTCCCCCTGGACAGAGCGCTTGATGTCTCTGTCCATATCTGGATAGGGACATCAGGGGCAATCTCCAAGTGGCCGGTGATTCCGCTTCAGGAGTTTCCCCTGATGTCACTGTCCATATATGGACAGAGACATCAAGCGCTCTGTCCAGGAGCGGAATCCCCGAACACACGGGGATTCCGCTCCTTCAGGGAGCTAAAGTGGGGCTAGAACATAGCAGAGCGGGGAGATACCTCCCTGCTCTGCTATAGTGGCGTCGCTGCAATAGTAGCAGCCGCAGCAGCTGCTAGCGGCGCCATCGAAGGTGTTGCCGGGCCAGGGCGCTTAAACCAATTCAGGACCAGGCTATTTTGCGCCTTCAGGACCAGACACCGTTTAGCCCTTTTTAGCACGTGTTAGTTATAGCCATTTAACTTTTTTATTTGTTGGGCTAACTACGTGATTTTTGCGACGTTTTTTCCGTAGACATTGCAGGTCTCTTTTTTTATCGTTTTTATACACAAATTTTTTGCTATTTTAGCATTTTTATTCATAAAGTTTGAAAATAATAGTAAAAAAATAAGCTTTTTTACGTTTCAGCTATATTTTTTTGGTAATAACATAGTTTTACCCTAAAATAGACCTTTTATTTGTGATAGTCATTGTCTACCGTAAATTTTAATATATTACATGCCTATATTAGGGTAATTGGGTCAGCGCTAGCGTTACAACAATGATTGGCGGAGGGGGAACGTTTTTTTTTGGGGTGGGTATTTTATGTGTATTTATAATGAAATTTTTTTTTGCACTTTACTTTACTATTTTTTTATTACTATGGTCTGTCCCCCAAAGGTCAAAGAAGACCTTTGGGGAACTTTATATATTTTTTTTCTTTCTTTTACACCATGGGAAATCAGCCCTCTCATAGTGACGATTGTCACTAATAGGGCTGTGTTGGGTCTAGTAAGACCCAGCAGCAGTCTGTCAGTAACGGCACCCGGCGATCATGTGACCAGTCACATGATCACCGGGAGGAATAGAGACAGCGCCGCTGCTGCTGTCTCTATTCCTATACACAGCCTTTATTGAGCACTGTGTAAAAGAGATCAGAGAAGACAGAAGCAGTGAAAGCTGCTTCTATCCTCTCTTCAGGGTCCCCTGGCAGTCACTGACAGCCGGAGACCCGACATTCAGCTGCCCGATCGCGCGGGCAGCAAGTTAAAACCCGAGCCGTAAAACGTCTATGCGGTCGGGAACTAGTTAAAACAAGCAGGGGATGGGTGCCAGCGCAGCGCTCCCTTCCACCTGCTGTACACCCCGGCCCTGCCACACAGTGTATCTCCAGCGCAGCCATTCGTCCGAATGGCATCAACTCCTCCTCCTCACATGCACTCTGCGCTGTGAGGAGGAGGAGAGAGTGCACAAGCGACGGTAGACCCGGCCATCACTCGGGACACATTCCGGTGATGGCCGTGTATTACCCAGGCCCCATAGACATCTTTGGGAGCCGGGCGGCAGGGTACCCGGCCGAAAATAGGGCATGTCCCATTTTTTGACGGACGGTTTTCCCGGCCCGTCAAAAAATCGGTCGTGTGAATAGCCCCATTAGGGGTCTATTGTTCCTAATGCAGCCTGGTGACGGCCGATTTATGAACGGCCGTCACCCGGCCGGGAAACCCTGTCGTGTGAATTCCGCCTTATAATTTTTAATTTACCCTATTTTTTTCTGATGTAAAAAGAACTAGTCTATAACCACTGTTGAGGTGCAGTCACAATATATTTTTTCTTATCTGGCTGCCAGCTGTTTTCTGTTCTGTTACTCTGAAGGTCTAAAGTGACAGAGGTCATAATAATGGTGGTAATTGTACACATGCAATGAGTATGAAAGATGACAAACTTACACCAGGTGCTGAAAGAAGTCAAAGACAATCATTTTGTTTCCGTCATAAGTGAATACATAATATTTAGCTTTTCGGGCTTTGATAAATCAAGTGCATTTAAACACTTACAATACTGTATGTGTCAGGAGCAAACATATAGTGGAAATGCACTTGAAATGTTATTGGAACAAGTAAACACACAGAATGCAGAAAACAGCTTTTATAAACCCCTACGGGCATGAGAGAACATTAAACACAAGTGGCAGCAGATTTTGTAATGTCTAAACTGTATAAAGAGGAATGTGCTTTATGGGAACGTATATTTGCAGCACTTCATTATTAAAAAGGAGGTTCTTGACATCTCCATGAAATACAGGTTTGTTTTCCAGACATGATGGTCAGTCTTATCAAAATGGAAAAATAACTTCCTACCAGAAGGCATTTATAAAATGCTTCTTAGTCTACATTAAAAATGTGAAAACTGTTTAATAATATGTTATATCTATGCTGAGATATGATTGCTTGAAGTTATAGGCCCAAAGCCTAAAAATGCACTCAGGGGCGGATTATAACGAGGGCAATCTGGGCAAGTGCCTGGGGCCTTAGGCTGGAAGGGGGCCCAGTTCGCCCCGTTCTCCCGTTAGGCTGTTAAATTTAGAGCCGGTTCAGAGAACCGGAGTGAAGCGGGACCTCTCACCCTATTATATCTGCATCCTTAGGATGCGGATAGAATTGCTTACTGCGCTGGCGAGACAGGGGACTATTCGTTCCCTTCCTCCCATTTGGCGCTTTACTAACGACTGCGCCATTACACTGGATGACACCCTCTGGTCTCTGACCAGTCCTGCGGCGCTGGAGGAAGAAGCGGGAACGTGGACAGGTGAGAACGTTTTTTTTTGTTCTGGGCAGCATTGGGGGTAAAAGATGCAGGGGGCATTATCTACAGAGGACATTGTAAGTGGCGCTATCTACTGGGCTCATTATCTACTTAGGGCATTGTAACTGGCACAATCTGCAGGGGACTTTATCTACATAGGGCATTGTAACGGGCACTATCTACAGGGGACATTATCTACAGAGGGCATTGTAACTAGCACTATCTACAGGGGGCATTGTAACTAGCTTTATCTACGGGGGACATTATCTAAAAAGGGCATTGTAACTGGCGGTATCTACAGCTAGCATTTTCTACAGAGGGCATTGTAACTGGCACTATCTACAGGAGGCATTTTAACTGGAACTATCTACAGGGGGCATTGTGACTTTCGCTATCTACAGGGGGCATTGTGACTGTCGCTATCTACAGGGGGCATTGTTAGTGTGTGTGGTGTTTTACTTAACAGTGTTTGACACAATTTAATTCAGGGGCGCAGTGTATAGTACTATTATATTCAGGGGCACAGTGTATAGTGCCATTATATTCAGGAGTACAGTGTATAGTACTATTATATTCAGGAGCACAGTGTATAGTGCCATTATATTCAGGAGTACAGTGTATAGTACTATTATATTCAGGGGCACAGTGTATGGTACTATTATACTCAGGAGCACAGTGTATAGTACTATTATATTCAGGGGCACAGTGTATAATACTATTATATTCAGGAGCGCAGTGTATAGTACTATTATATTCAGGAGTACACTGTATAGTACTATTATATTCAGGGGCACAGTGTATAATACTATTATATCCAGGAGTACAGTGTATAGTACTATTATATTCAGGAGTACAGTGTATAGTAATATTATATTCAGGAGTACAGTGTATAGTACTATTATATTCAGGGGCACAGTGTATAATACTATTATATTCAGGAGCACAGTGTATAGTACTATTATATTCAGGGGCACAGTGTATAATACTATTATATTCAGGAGCACAGTGTATAGTACTATTATATTCAGGAGTACAGTGTATAGTACTATTATATTCAGGAGTACAGTGTATAATACTATTATATTCAGGAGTACAGGGTATAGTACTATTATATTCAGGGGCACAGTTTATGATACTATTATATTTAGAAGCATAGAGTGTGGCATCATGAGAACTTTAATCTTCATTTATAGGTGGATGCTGGAAAAGTGAGGAGCTGAAGAAATGGGCCGTGCCCAGAAGAAGTCTGGACTAGATGGAGAGAAAAAGAACGAAAAAGAATCTGAGACATCACCTGTGAGTCACTCAATGTAAATGTTTATTCTCCCTGTGACTGATCATTACTGTAGTCACTGTATGATCTGCAGCGAGATGACGGATGGTAGCATTCTTTTATGTTAAATAGCAACTCCCAGCATAACCTAACCAATATTCAGGCTATACTATGTCATACAAATTTATACAGCAGGGGTTAAACTGAATTTGCAAATGATCTCTGTACTGAACTGTATTTGTTCTGGTGCTGTATATATGTACTGAGCTCGGTTCTGTTGTCGCATATATGTACTGAGCTTGGTTCTGGGTCTGTATATTTGTATTGATCTTGGTTCTGGGGCTGTATATATGTACTGAGCTTGGTTCTGGGTCTGTATATTTGTATTGATCTTGGTTCTGGTGCTGTATATATGTACTGAGCTTGGTTTTGGGGCTGTATATATGAACTAGGCTTAGTTCTGTGGCTGTATTTATGTACTGAGCTTGGTTCTGGTGTGGTATATATGTACTGAGCTCGGTTCTGTTGCTGTATACATGTACTGAGCTTGGTTCTGATTCTGTATATATGTACAGAGCTTGGTTTTGTGGCTGTATATATGTACTAGGCTTGGTTCTGGGGCTGTATTCATGTACTGACCTTTGTTTTGGTGTGGTATATCTGTACTGAGCTTGGTTCTGTTGCTGTATATATGTACTGAGCTTGGCTCTGATGCTGTATATATGTACTAAGCTTTGTTCTGGTACTGTATATATGTACTGAGCTTGGTTTTGGGGCTGTATATTTGTACTGAGCTTGGTTCTGGGGCTGTATATATTTACATTCTCTTAAGGTAAAAGTAGATGTTAAAATCTACTTTCACGTTAAGAGAAGGTAAATATATACAGTAAAAACTAAACTCAAAAAAATATGGAGGAATTTTATCCAATTCACGCATTATATGGTACTTTAAATGATGCCAATAAAACCACAACTCCTCCGCAAAAAAATAATCCTTCACACACCACTCCATTGACACAAAAATAAAAAAGTTATAAAGCTCCTGACCACTTTATTGTCTCAAAATATTCTGCTTTTTCTCTTCTGTATGGCTCATTCGGCTTTTACAGCTAATTCAAAACCGTTCCAGATCTGTGGTCGCCTAAACAGAAATCTGCAAATATATACGGTACAGCGTCTTCAAAGTTCTGTCTTCAGAGTTCGGGGGGGAAGGGGCAGACTTGAAAAAGTTTCCCGGGGCCCATGGTATCCTTAATCCGCCCCTGACTGCACTACTGATGACAACATGTTCCCCTCTTATTTCTGTCACGTGTTGTGTTGTCATTGAGACCATTTGTGGATCAAAATCACCAAATATATCAATGTCCCCACATATACACACACGACTGATGCTATTCAAGCAAGTTAGGATGTAAATAGTTGTGCGTGTAATACTGTATGCAAGGACAATAATAGATTTGTGATTTGGATCCACACAAGGTCTACATAACAACTCTTAATCTGTCAGAAATCAGAAAATAACATACTGTTAAAGAGAAGCTGTCATCTCTCCGGACCTGTCTATTTTAGTAAATACTTGTTTTCCCCATGAAATAACAATTCTGAAAAATATTTTCTTAAAACTCTGTGTTGTGTAGTTCCTCTGTTATTCCTCCTAGAAATTTATAAAATACATTGACAACTTAGTGTTACCATTCCCCTTGTCAAAGAGGTGTGTCCCTACACAGTCTCACTCTGTCATCACGGATTGGATAGTGTCAATCTGCATAATGACACACCCTCGACTGGTAACACCAAGTTGTCTGTTTATAGTTACATTTCTAAGAGGAATAACAGAGGAATGGAACACTGTAGAGCTCAGTTCTAAGAAAAGATGTTCCAGAATTACTATTTCACGAGGAATACAAGTATTTACTAAAAACAGACATGTCAGGGGAAGCGAAAGCTCCTCTTTAATAGGACCTCTCAGCAGTGCAGCCTCAGGCTTCATCCCTGTACATTTTAGCCATTATATCTCAGCATAAAGGTAAGATGCTGAAATATAGCACAGTTTTCACACTTATAATGCACACTAGGGGGCTTATTATTTATTTCTTCTGAGAGGAATATATCAGGAGAACCCCCCCCGAGTACCACAATGAACAGTGCTTGTCCACCGCTCCATCTATTCTCTATAAGGGTATGTTCACACAGCTTAGCAAAATACGTCTGAAAATACGGTGCTGTTTTGAGGCGAAAACAGCTCCTAATTTTCAGAAGTTTTTGTAGCAACTCACGAATTCGCGCCATCTTTTACGGACATTATTGGAGCTGTTTTTCAATAGAGTCAATGAAAAACTGCTCCAAAAACGTCCCAAGAAGTGACATGCACTTCTTTTTCACGGGCATCTTCTTACGCACCGTCTTTTGACAGCGACGCGTAAAATGACACATCGTGGGAACAGAACATCGTAAAACCCATTGAAAGCAATGGGCAGATGTTTGAGAGCCGTTTTTTCAGGCGTAATTCGAGGCGCAAAATGCCCGAATTACGTCTGAAAACAGTGCGTGTGAACATACCCTAAGACTGACGGATATAGCCAAACGCTGTCTCCGTTAGTACGATAGAGAATAAATGAAGTGATGAACATGCGCACCGCCGCTCTGTTTATTGCGGCACTCATGGGGCCTGTTTTCCCGATTGCTGGGGTTCCCAGCAGTCGGACCCTCAGCGATCAGATATTTATCACCTATCCTGCGATAAATGATTTCGGTGAGATAACCCCTTTAATTACAGTAAGGCAGGAACGGACACTGACAGCAAAGGGCCCTTGTGCAAGTAACGCGTCTGGGTCCCCATCAATGGCAACAAAGCTATACAAAGATATAATAATAATAATGTAAAAAAAATTTTCATCATAATAATCATTATATATATATATATATATATATATATATATATATATATACACACACACACTTATTTTTACACAATGAAAAACTGTACAAATTAAAAATCATACTATATACATTAAATAATATTAATAATAATAATAATCGTCATTTATATGGCGCCAGCATATTCCGCAGCACTTTTTAATTCAAAGGGTACATGCAGAGACAATATTAGACAATACATAGCGACAAAACGAACAAATTCAGACAAGAGGAGTGAGGACCCTGCTCGCAAGAGCTTACAATCTTACAATAATAGAATCACCAGCCAGATCTTTGCTGGACCGTATGATGTAAACTCGGTCTAAGCCACCACCGATGTGTCCCTGCTGAGGCTGCGTTACAGTGTGATTTTCTAAGCCAGTGATAACATACTGGCTCCATGCTCCCTGTACTGTACAGAATGTCTCCCCTTCTGTGCCGCCTCTCCACCTTGAGATAAAAGTCTCAGGGCTGTTGACTCTAGATATTTTCAAGTGTTGAAAGCACATTTATTTTGAAGAGATAAAAAAACAAGATTGATGACTTCCTCGTTCAAAAGACCTTCACATCTGATGAGGCTCAGCAATGGCGTTCAGCTTCCCAGTGGTAATTCTGTAATGAGCTCTACTTGATTGTATCTAGCGGCGAACAGAAGACAACACTTAGCCGTAATGGCAAGTGACAACTTAAATATGTTCTGAATTGTGTTGTAAATGTATCATAGCTTCATGTCTTCTACACTGTATCCGAGCGGGATCCTTTATACTATGTGTGCCGACATGTATCACTGGGTGGTGATATGGAATCCAGTGCTTAGTATACATATTTGGCATTACGTGTTAAGAATTTTAGGCGAACCAACTTATTTTTCACTATAAATTGGATGAATCCATCATTGTGACATAAGGAAGCCATTCATTCCTACGCTCTAGATTCGTGCTCAATTTGGCGTGTCGGATTAATTTCCGTTATGATGGCAGAAAAAACATTGATTGAAAAGTATCACCACAAATCATATATATACAGCGATTATCACACATGAAAATGGTGTGTAGACCCGTGCTAAGAAAACAACAATAAAAACAAATATTACCATTTTTTATAAAATTTGTTCGAACCTAGATAGAGCTGGCGAGCCGGAAGTTTAAGCTCCGAGCGTTTTGGTGCCATCAATGTAAAGGCACCGTCATATTTGCCATTATATTTGTGAGCGCAAGCGCACTAAGCATTAGCCCGCTGTGCGCAAACGCAGGAGCAAATATGGAGGCCTTTTTAAAATAGATAGCTACCATGAAAATGTCCGTAAATTCCAAAATTCTGCGCAGATTTATTTCATAAATATTTATAAAGTTTAGAGCTCCATTTTTCTGACACAGAGCTCATAAGGCCTACATAGACAATTATATTAGAAAATTCTGGCCAGTAGGGGGATCTTAGGCATCGACTTCATACATTTATACATTGAACTCAATAATAAAACAGTATGCAGAAAGCTCCTTAGCGCCTCCTACTGATGGCTGTAGGCAGACAGAGTTGTACCATTTAATTCTATAGACATATTAAAAAATACCTATATTACAAAATGAACCCGCGCAGAATTTTAGATGGGTTGACATTTACTTTAAAGTTGTATTTGCTGCAAGATCTGCAAAACCATTCTCTGGATGGGGGTGGTCCCTGAGGTAATCTCCTTGGCTGGCCATACATTTCTGATAGCTGTCGTTCAGCCGGCAGCTATTCCTCCCGATTACCCCATACACATGCACATGTACACTCGGCTCAGCATGCATTTTTAACAAGGAGAAGAAGCAGGGGCGTAGCTAAAGGCTCATGGGCCCCGATGCAAAAGTTCTTATTGGGCCCCCCCCACGCAAACTTTTCATGGCCGACGGTCCGCAGCTTTCAGCTGCATCGCTGGGTCTCCTAAGTGACCCAACAATGCAGCACTAGCAGCCGGGGCGTCACTAAGGCTGGGTTCACACACACTATTTACAGACGTAATTCGGGCGTTTTAGCCCCGAATTACGTCCGAAAATGCGGCTCAAAAGCGTTGGCAAACATCTGCCCATTCATTAGAATGGGTCTTATGATGTTCTGTGCCGACGGTCATTTTTTTTACGCGCCGCTGTCAAAAGGCGGCGCGTAAAAAAAACGCCTGCGTCAAAGAAGTGCCTGTCAATTCTTCAGATGTAAATGGAGCCGTTTTCCATGGACTCCATGGAAAAATAGCTCGAATTACTTCCGTAATTGACGCAGCGAAAGACGCCTGCACATGCCTTTACGGCTGAAATTACGGAGCTGTTTTCTCCTAAAAACAGCTCTGTAATTTCAGCCGTAACGGACGCTGTCGTGTGAACATACCCTCAGGGCTTAAAATGTCAGGGGAAATAGCCCCAATACATATGTGTCCGCCCAACAAAAAATGTGTGTATAGGAGACAGCATAGCATATCTATAGCACTACGACCCTATAAACTATGGATAGGATTAGATACATTGGCTCAGCAGACAGTATCACACATGATAGGATTAGATACATTGGCTCAGCAGACAGTATCACACATGATAGGATTAGATACAGTGGCTGAGCAGACAGTATCACACATGATAGGATTAGATACAGTGGCTCAGCAGACAGTATCACACATGATAGGATTAGATACAGTGGCTGAGCAGACAGTATTACACATGATAGGATTAGATACAGTGGCTGAGCAGACAGTATCACACATGATAGGATTAGATACAATGACTCAGCAGACAGTATCACACATGATAGGATTAGATACAGTGGCTCAGCAGACAGTATCACACATGATAGGATTAGATACAATGACTCAGCAGACAGTATCACACATGATTGGATTAGATATAGGGCCCAGCAGACAGTATCACACATGATCGGATTAGATACAGGACTCAGCAGACAGTATCACACGATAGGATTAGATACAATGACTCAGCAGACAGTATCACACATGATAGGATTAGATACAGTGGCTCAGAAGGTAGCATCACACATGATAGGATTAGACACAGTGGCTCAGCAGACAGTATCACACATGATCGGATTAGATACAGGACTCAGCTCGCTGACATTGCGGCTCGAGCGCTGGACCCAGGAAAGGTAAGAATAATAATCTTGCTTCTTTATGTGTTACTGATTATTTTTGTGTGTTTGTGTTTTTTTACAGGTTCGGTTGTTGGACTTCAGATTCGAGGACAACTTCAATGACAGCGTCTTTTTTATTCTCAATAAAATGGTTAATGAGGGTTGTGTGTGTTTTTTTTATTCCAATAAAATATTTTTTCTATGTGCTTGTATCTTTTTAAACTTTATTATCACCGCCTTCGTAATGGCCGCCGGCTAATTGACAACCTCCATTACTAAGGTGGGGCTTAACGTTAGCAGGTGCAGAGGCCAACACTAACCCCCATTATTACCCCGGTACCCACCGTTACCAGGGGTACTGGGAAGAGCCGGGTACGAATCAGTACCCGACCATCTGTAGTAACGGCCAGGCACCGGGGTGGTAGTATTAGGCTGGGGAAGGCCAAAAACAGTGGCACCTACCACCCTGGTAATGCTGCCTGCTGCTGCTGTGTTGTATCTGGCTGGTTATGAAAATTGGGGGGGGACCCGACATCGTTCTTTCCAATATTTTTTTTTTTTTTTTTAAATGACGTGGGGTTCCCCCCATTTTTCATAACCAGCCAGATACAATAAAGCAGCAGCAGCCTAGCATTACCAGGGTGGGAAGGGCCACTGTTTTTGACCTTTCCCCTCCTGATAATACCAGCCTGCGGCCGCCCCAGTGGCCGACCATCACTACAGATGGTCGAGTACCGGATTGTACCCGGCTCTTCCCAGCACCCCTGGTGGCGGTGGGTACCGGAGTAATAAAGGGGGTTAGTGTTAGCCTCTGCACCGGCTAACACTAAGCCCCGCCTTAGCAATGGATGCTGTCAATCAGCCGGCGGCCATTACTAAGGCGGTAGTAATATACAGTAGTTTTAAAAAAAACACAAAAGACATAGAAAAAATATTTTATTGAAATAAAAAAAAAAAAACACACAACCCTCATTAACCATTTTACTGATGATAAAAATAAAAGCTGTCATCGACCAACCTGTAAGAAAACACACAAAAAAAACGATTAGTAACACATGTGTTTGGCTTAGATACAGGGCACATGTGTGATACTGTCTGTGGGACCCTGTATCTAAGCCTATCACAAGGTAGGCTTAGATACAGGGTCCAGCAGACAGTAATCTTATACAGTATAAGATTACTGTGTGCTGGGGCCCTGTATCTAAACCTACAGTGTGGTAGGCTTATATACAGGGCCCATCAGACAGGATCACACATGAGCCATGTATCTAAGCCTACCATGTGATTGGCTTAGATACAGGGCCCAGCAGACAGCATCACACAATCTGTGATCCTGTCTCATGGGCCCCCTATGCCTGCTACATCGTAGGCTTAAAGGGGTTGTGCAGTCCCTAAACATTGATGGCCTATCCTCAGGATAGGCCATCAATAGCTGATGTGTCGGGGTCCGTCTCCCAGGACCCGCCAATCAGCTGTTTTGAAGGGGCCGCAGCACTCGTACGAGAGCTGCTTCCCCTTCAGTCACTACTCGCTCACAGTGTGAATCGCCGACACCGATTCACAGTGTGACCGTAATGAAGGGGAAGCAGCTCTCGTACGAGTGCTGCGGCCCCTTCAAAACAGCTGATTGGCGGGTCCAGGGAGTCGGACCCCGCCAGTCAGGGCTACTTATCTTACCTTCCTCTTCAGCTGCGGCGGTAGTTCTGTCCTCTCGATGTTGTGCGCGGCGCATAACGCTGTGACGTCATGCGCTGCGCACAGCGCTTGACGCCAGGACCTCCGCTGCGATCCGGAACCAGGAAGGTAAGTACAGTCTGTTACTATAGTAACAGGGGCCCGCGGCCCGAGTTACTATAGTAACTTTTTATTGATGTGGTGCGGGGGGCTGCGACCGCTGCGACCCTTATAGCTACGCCATTGAGAAGAAGTAAATCCTCTGGCAGTGGTTCATCTCCTTGCAAATATAAGGATTAGGCATGTTGGAATCCAACATGCCTGTCTATTCTATTCCTCGACATCTGCCGGCAGGGGGCAGAGTTGGGACACCCCTATACACATTGGGTAGTCGGCCGGTCCTGTCGAAATCAGCAGGCTCGTCTGACACACATCTAATGTGTATGGTCACCTTAAGAGCCTAAATTTTTACACAAAACATATAACCCATTTAGAAAACCACATGCAGAGGATGTTCTGCTACGTAAGTCCTAATCCCACAAGACCTTATAATCTTTTTATGTCAGTGAGTTTTTCTTATCGCCTACACAGAGGTATCACATTGTCACAATACCAGATGCTCTTCTGATATCTATGACACCTTGGTACTTAGGTACTGAAAAAAACACATTCTCCACTTCCGACAACCGCTAAGGTTTTTGACAAAACGGTCTCGGAGAAGTGTTCTTATCTGGACAGCAGTACTCGAGTGATGAGATACAATTACCTTTTAGGAATGTTCACAAATCCGGGAGGAGCTCTGGAGTAATGCACAGCAGAAGGTGCTCGATATTTACATCAGATTTGTAATATGTTGATTAATAGAGAATAGAATTCAGAATAGTTTTAAATCTATGTAACATAGGAACAACCGTGTGCATTTCAGCAAAGGGCAGACAGACAGCCGAGGGTCCCTGTGCAATAACATTATATGGGACCCCTGTTCTCTGATAGCACTGCTTGGAACTGCTCATATAATATGGTGCACAATAGGGAAAACAATATCAGGGACCCTTGGTTCCATATTGGGTTCCACTTCACAGATTGCATCGTCCTCTAGAAGTCAGTGCTTTCAGGGAGAACTTGGTCCGATATATGGCATCTGATGGAGCATGTAAAGATTTGTATTTATACGGAAACTGAATGCCAAATATCTGTCTTTACCAGCTTATTTCGAACCAATGGTATGGTATGCAAGGACCTATTGAAATGCATTAACTCCATGCTCAGGATCCGTATAATATGGATTCCAAATACGTATGTTATCGCTAGATCAAAGTCTCTGCTCTGCATGTTACAAAGGTCTTCGTGATAAACTTTTTGGATTTTTGGAATTCTAGCCAATAGGGATTTTAGGATGAATTTTCATAAAGTATGCCTTGTTGCTGGTACAGGTACAATCTCTTCAGACAATGCATTTATTACCTACTGCTTATAACTTACATTACCCCTGTTTCCCAATGGTGGTCCCGATCTAATCTCCCTTGCGCCAATTTCATAGAAAACCAATTTGGAAAAACTGGAGATATATACAATTTCTGTGCAGATCTTTTTTGACTACTGTTTTGAATATAGTTAGTTACTTCAAATATTTCCTCATTCATAGAGACATATCTCATAGCAAAATTCTGTAGATTGCCCTTGGAAATAGACAGCGGCTTGTCCCAATCCTAGTGTCAGACATGTGACCTAATTGTAAGTGTCACGGTTGGTGCGTAGACCCACTTGGCCGTACCGCCGTAGCTGGACAGCAGCTGGCCAAACCGGATACCAAGGCGAAGTCAATAGTTCAAAAAAGGGTACCTGTGGCAATACAAACAGTAGTGATGGTTAGGCTCGGATGGGACCTTGGCAGCAGGCAGACACCAGGCACGGTGAAATACAGCAGGCATAGTATATGACACAACACGACTCCAAGTCTCTACGGCACAGAAACAAGGTAGCATGGGACACAGGATACAGGTAACAGGAACGGGAACACTGGAAACTGGAAAACACTAAGGGACCATTTGCAAAGACTAACATGGGTAGGGCCCTTCTTATAGTCCAGGGTGATCATGGGAGCAATCAGTCAATCTAAAACATGTGTGTGCTCTGGCCCATTAAGGCCGGGAATGAGCTCGAGCACGCACCCTAGTGGTCACTGCAGGACAGGACGGCCGCATGTGCTGGCATCTCTGGGAGAAAGATGTCTGCAGGATAATAAGAGTCTGCGACCGCGGACGTTACAGTAAAGGCTGCTTTCAGACTGTCATTATGCAACTGCGTTTGGTATCCAAATTATGGCCATAAGTCCCGGACTCCCTGTGGTTGAAGTCAACCAAACTTGGATCACCATAAAACCCTTTGGTGATGTAAGTTTGTTCCATTTGTACCATGGGGTCCGGGTCTTGCAGCCGTAAAATGCAGTGGCATTGTGGCGGTCTGAATGCAGCCCGTCATCTAAGTTCCCAAGTTGTTCTTTAGCAGAATGAAAAAAAAAACGATTCAGAATTTGGCTTTAGACATAAAAGATCATCTCACTTAGTTACTTATCAAAGTTATTCAAAATATGCAGATGGTAACTGTGGCATAGTGTAGATGGTGGTCCAAAAGCAGACGTTTCCATTAAGACAAAAATGTTCCTTTCTTCCATATTGACCTTATATTCTTTAGAAACAAAAATGAATGAAATGAATCCAGATTGTTCTTCATTGACCCGAAATCTACCCTACTCAATGCTCATATTACCCTTTTGCGTCGCTGTTGGTTTAAGAAGGCATTTCAATGTTTCCCCTACCAGCATTGCTCTTTGGAATTCTTTCTGTGCCCATTACTCAAATTTGTCAGTTGCTCCCTCCATATGTTGGGATGACACAATGTGTTGCTTTATTAGGACACATTCTGTTAAGAATCATTTAACCTGAACAAAACCTGTTGTAAGAACATCGTATCATGACTGTTTGATAAAACAACAGAGAACCAAGAGTCAATGGAGGCTGAGGTAACACGCTTGGTTCTGAGGAGTCAAATATCCTTATATAGGCACCTCAAATTCACAGTCTGTGCCTTGTATGTTCTGTGTAACGACATGTTTTCATTATGGTCTCGTATTTGTCTTTCCACAAAATTTCTCACCTTCGATCTGAGTTTACTGGAAATACAGGACCAAACCATTCCAGAGAGGAGCCTTATCTGACATCAGGGTACTCATAACATATCTGTTTCCAATACAACCATTATCAAAACTATTCAAATATTCATTCCATAACATCCTGTTTTGAAATGTCAAAAGTTTTTCAAGTTTCGTTCTATTCTGGGTTTAAGAATGTCAAACATGAAATCCAAATCCAAATTCTACCATAGAAATAGCATATTAGAATCCTTATTTTTTACTAAAATATGGTTAATGTGACAGGAAGGCCCGGTTTAACTCCTTAATGACCGGGCATGTTTGTACCTTAATGACCAAGCCAGATTTGTCAAATCTGGTATGTCTGACTTTATCAGAGAATAACTCTGTGAAAGTTTTGAATATCCAAGTAATTCTGACATTGTTTTTTCGTCACATGTTGTACTTTATTTTAGTGGTAAAAGTAGACTGATACGATTTGCGGAAATTAATTAAAAAATAGAGAAATTGAAGAAATTTTGTAAAAATTATCATTTTTCCCTATTTTTAACTGCAATATGTGACATATGTACATACATACTGCACAATTTTTTAAATTAAATATATATTTCCATCTCTTTACTCTATTTTGGCAGCACTTTTGAAAAAAAAAATTATTTTTTCAGCAATTTGGAAGACTTACAAGTTTAGTAATCATTTTATACATTTTGAAGTACATTTTGTTTTCCTGCACCAAGCCAGGTTTTCAGAGGCTCATAGGTGTCAGAATGGTGGAAACCCCCACAAGTGACCCCATTTTGAAAACTACACCCCTTAAGGTATTTATTAAGGGGTGTTGTAAGTATTTTGACCCCACAGTTTTTTTGTAAGAATTCATGCAAAGCAGGCGTAAAAAAATATTTCACTTTTTTCATAAAAGTATCACTTTGAAGACCGATTTCTGTGTAAAGTGACCATAAGAATGAAGAAACACACCCCAAAATCTATCACCCTGTTTCTCCTGTTTTCAAAATTGCCCCCATTGTGACCCTAATGCATTGCTTGGACACACGACAGGGCCCGAAAGGGAGGGAGCACCCGGAGGCTTTCAGGACTCATATTTTGCTTGAAAATGTTTTAGGCCCTACTGTATATTTGGAGAGGTTTTGAGCTACCAGAGCGATAGAATCTCCCCATAAACGACCCCATTTAGAAAACTACACCCTTTAAGGTATTTATCTAGGGGTGTAGTGCGTACTTTGACCCCACAGTTTTTTGCTAAATTTAATGCATAGCAGGTGGAAAAAAAAACAAAAAAAAACTTTTTTCATAAAAGTATCACTTTGAAGACCGATTTCTGTGTAAAGCGACCATGAGAATGAAGAAACACACCCCAAAATATATCACCCTGTTTCTCCTGTTTTCAAAAATGCCCCCATTGTGACCCTAATGCATTGCTTGGACACACGACAGGGCCCGAAAGGGAGGGAACACCCGGAGGCTTTCAGGACTCATATTTTGCTTGAAAATGTTTTAGGCCCCACTGTACATTTGGAGAGGCTTTGAGCTGCCAGAACGATAGAAACTCCCCATAAATGACCCCATTTAGAAAACTAGACCCCATAACGTAATTATTTAGGTATATAGTAATTATTTTGACCCCACAGTTTTTTGCTAAATTTAATGCATATCAGGTGAAAAAAAAAAGAATTTCACTTTTTTCATAAAAGTATTTGTTTGAAGACCGATTTCTTTGTAAAGCGAACATGAAAATGAAGAAACACACCCCAAAATCTATCACCCTCTTTCTCCTGTTTTCAAAAATACCCACATTGTGGCCCTAATGCGTTGTTTGGACACACGGCAGGGCCCCAAAGGAAGGGAGCACCCGGAGGCTTTCAGGACTCATATTTTGCTTGAAAATGTTTTAGGCCCCACTGTACATTTGGAGAAGCTTTGAGCTGCCAGAACGATAGAAACTGCCCATAAACGACCCCATTTCGAAAACTAGACCCCTTAAGGTATTTATCTAGGGGTATAGTTAGCATTTTGACCACACAGGTTTTTCGCTAAATATATTGGAATTAGTCTGTAAAAATTAAAATGTACTTTTTTTCTGAAACAACATAGAAATTTTTATTATTTACAAGGAATAACGAAGAAAATGCACCCCAACATTTGTAAAGCAATGTCTCCCGATTACGACAATACCCCATATGTGGTAATAAACTGCTGTTTGGACCCACAGCAGGGCTCAGCAGGGAAGGAGCGCCATTTGGATTTATGATTTTGCTGGAATGGTTTTCGGTGCCATGTCGCATTTGCAATGCACTGGAGGGACCAAAACAGTGGAAACTCCCCCAAAAGTGACCCCATTTTGGAAAAACCTTCAAGGAATTTTTCTAGGGGTATAGTGAGCATTTACACCCCACGGGTCTTTTGCAGAGTTTATTAGAATTAGGGCACGAAAATTAATATCAAAATTTTTTCCACTAAAATGTTGCATTTTCTCATTTTCACAAGGGATAAAGGAGGAAAAAAACAACCATTTTTTATAAAGCAATTTCTCCCGAGTACGGAAATACTGCACATGTGGTCATACGGTTTTTCATTAGAAATGAATTAACCCTTTCAGGACTGATCCATTTTTTGCTTTCATATTTTAGATTTTCACTCCCCGCTTTCCAAGAGCCATAACTTTTTTATTTTTCCATCAATAGAGTGGTGTGAGGGCTTATTTCTTGCGGGAGGAGCTGCAGTTTTTATTGGTACCATTTTGGGGTACATGCGATTTATTTATTTTTATCACTTTTTGTTCCATTTTTTTGCAATCCTGAGCAAAAAACAGGAATTCTGACACTGTTTTTTAGGTTTTCTTTTTGCGGCGCTCACTGTACGCTATAAATGACATTTTTACTTTATTCTGCGGGTTGGTACGATTACGGCGATACCATATATTTATAGGTGTGGTCCTTTTTTTTAGCGTTTGCACAATAAAATGACTAAAATTCTGTCACCATATTCTGAGAGCCATAATTTTTTTATCAAAAAAGCTGTGTAAGGGCTTGTTTTTTGCGGGACAGATAGAAGTTTTTATTGGTACTATTTTTGGGAACATGCGACTTTTTGATCACTTTTTATTCTTTATTTTGGGAGGGGTGGTGACCAAAAAAATTGTGATACTGTCGTCATTTTTTATTGATTTTTTTGGGGGTGTTCATCGTGCGGGGAAAATAACATTATAGTTTTATAGTTGGGGTCGTTACGAACGCGGTGATACCAGATATGTGTACTTTTTTAACGTGTTCATTTTTTTTCTATAATAAAAGTTTTATTATAGGAAAAAAAGCAGTTCATGTTTATAGAACTTATAACTTTTATTTTTACACTTTTTTTAAAACATTATTACTTTTTTTTACTTTTTTTACTTGTCCCACTAGGGGACACTTAGTCTTGTAGCTTTGATCGCTGCTAGAGTACATTACACTACACACGTAGTGTGATGTACACTAACTGTCATTGTGACGTGACTGTCACACTGACAGGAAGCAGAGGAGGAACGGCCGGAGGCTGTTCCTCCGAGGCTTCCGTACATGGCAACCCGGAGGTCATTATCTGACCTCCGATTGCCGTGACAAGCATCAGTAGCCCCCACGATCACTTCTTGGGGGCTGCCGATGTGCTTCAAACCACTTAAATGCGGCGACGGCAATCCGTCGCCGCACTTAAGGGGTTAACTGCCGAAAGCAGCGGTGATGGTCCGCTGTCCGGCGAGACTGATGTCTCAGCTGTCTAGGACAGCTGTCAGCGCGGGTCTGTCACTCTGTGTTTACACAGAGTGACAGTTTGAAATGCGGACGAAAATGCACGTCCTGGTGCGGGAACTAGCAGCCGACCAGGACGTGCATTTTCGTCCTTGGTCGTGAAAGGGTTAAAGATGACCTGTTACCTCTCCTGACATGTCTGTTACAGTAAATAATTGTATTACCCATTAAATAACAATTCTGGAACTACAGTA
Source organism: Rhinoderma darwinii (assembly GCF_050947455.1). Taxonomy (NCBI): domain Eukaryota; kingdom Metazoa; phylum Chordata; class Amphibia; order Anura; family Rhinodermatidae; genus Rhinoderma; species Rhinoderma darwinii. The sequence goes on along the minus strand of NC_134690.1, from coordinate 46,412,205 downwards.
TATGTTGTGCCCTTCCTTTGTTATGCCTCCTAGAAATATATGATTATATTGACTTGCCTCCGTGCCACATCTCTGACGTTCAACTCAATGGAAATTCTACTTTGACCCAGACTGGTTGCTAGGGACATGTTGCCTGTCAACATCTTTGAAAAAACTGCGGTTGCGGCAGTGTACCCCTAGCAACCAGACAAGACCTAGAACTGGATTCCAGCTGTGTATTGCAATTGACTTCTTCCACTCTGCCAATTGTTTCATTGCTACTCCACGCCTCCTGATCCTGCAGCGCTCTCCCGCTTGTGTCCACCGTTTCCCTGCTCACAACCGCTGTCCACATTGCATCTGTTATGACAACCGGTTCGCTCTGACATCACACCCAGTGGCTGTTTTAATGGGAGATCATGCATGGAACCACTGTCTGTGTATTGAGATGCATTCCTTATCACTAGCTTATTAGGCCTGCGGTTGGAACCTGACCTTAGCTTTAACTCTAGATTATGCCATCGTCTCATTCGTTCTGATTTCGTCACCTGGTACAACCTCCTTGTTATTGACCCTTGAATTTATTATATTGAAGAGATTCTGTGGGACTTTTATATTGATGGCCTATCCTGGTCAGCGGTGTTTTTAGACTGTATAGTTTTCTAATGTTTTATGGGGTCAACATACAGTAAATATATATTTTTGACTCTACATCGCAAAATATTTATTCTCAAAGGTGCAGCAGAAGATCAAACCCATTTGGAGCCAATCACTTACCAATGGGGTCTATTTTTTATGAGTTATTCCACAAATAACCTATTAGACCTTATTGAATATATGTCCTGTGTTTGCACTGATAACAAAAAAAACTACAAATTTACAATACAATTCAAAGTGGACATACATACTGTATTTTCTGTATAGATGTAAGGTCCTTTCTTCTGGTCGGTCCATAAAGCACCAGTCCGACATTGTAACGTAAATGGGGAGGATAGCTGCAGGTACGATTGAATTTCAGAAAGCAAAAAAACATAAAATCAATTCTTTTGATTCGGTAATTAATGGATGCAAATTTTTTTATTTCAAAGAATCAGAAACCTTGGGCTTTGATACTTTGTGTATTCCATTCCCTGTAAACACAATTCTGACACTCTATTAAAACCATTGTTCATCATATTTTATCACTGCGTAAAGATGTTATTCCAATACCCACGGCTGGGAAATGAATTTACATGGCACAGTAGGAGAAGGATCTGAAGCAGGAAATTAGTCTGGAGAATTGGAGTGAAATAATTGAAAACACCTCCGAACCTTCAATATAATCCGGACTGTAATGTGAAAACAAAATAGAAAAACATCAAAAGAAAAACAAGAGGATCTTATCCCACAATTTCTTATACAATGTCGTCTATTGCTTCCCCACTCTCTGATTGGGTCTCTGGAGATGTTGCAAGATATCCAATGCCTCAACAAAATGCCAGCGAGGTTGATGTTTAGTCTGAAACATGACATTTCTTTCAATGATTTCATGATAATGTTGAAAATAGTTTTTTTTATACAGATGCAGAAATCTCTCGTAAATATCCGAATTTTATTTTTGTCTAAAATATAAAAGCATATGCCTCTATATAGATATATACATATGGTGGTGTGGGTCTGTTAAGTTTTTATTGCACAAAAGGGAAAACCGAAAAAAACAATGTAATAATAATTCTACTTAACCTGTACTTAAAGAGTATTAAGCATCCACTCAGGACACATTTTACATAGTGATGGGAATCGCTCGCCTAATTAGAAATTGCAGCTAATCGCCTGTGTTTAGTGGTTGCATTTAGGAAGCCATTAAGGAATTGTAAGGATAGTTGAACTAATTGATTACTTCCTGACTATAATGAATTACTTTCTATTTTTTTTTTACTGAATTATATCTGTTCTGATAAATCCAATTATAAAGAACACTAACATACAGTAAAACAGATGGCATACTTATCATATGGCTAACTATACATTAATAGTATGTATGTTTTCAGTAACCAGATGCTTGTTGACCAAAAGAATGTTTAAAGGAAAGACTCCGTTTGGACAACTTTTGACCCAAATTTGGAGCATTTACATTGTGAAATAGCTGAAAAAAGATAAACATATAATGACTAGCTGAAGGTTGAGGATTACAGAGTAGGATGGTACTTGGTACTCTTGTTACTCAAGCAAAATTACAGCGTTTGTGATATAGAAAATATACGGAAGACACGAAAAAAGAAATGGTACAGAGGAGAATAGAAATGGAGAGGGAAATATTCTCAGCATCAATAACAATATAAGATACATCTCCTATGAAGGAGAGCGGACCATACAATCATGAGGCATAGGAGGGTGGGGATACTAGGAGAAAAGAGTTAGAGCTGGCAAAAAGAACAAGGACTTAGAGTTTAGGAATATAATCCAGTCCCATCATGTGTTGATGTATCGACTCATAGAAGGTTTAGAGGTAGCAATCAATTCTTTGTATTCCATGCAAAAGGTAAATTTCTGCAAACCATTCCTTTAGGGTTGGAGGGTTCTGACTTTTCCAATGTCGATGGAGGGTATTTTTTGTCACCTGGATGAGGAGGCATGCTATGGACTTTTTGTATTTAGGGAAACACACGGGAATCATAAAGAGAAGGGCCTTAGGAGTATTGAGAATAAACATCTTAGACATTTGGGAAATGAGGGTAAGGACATGTGTCTAGAACCGATACAGTTAGGTGCAGAATTATTTGGACAGTGACACACGTTTTGGCATTTTAGCTGTTTACCAAAACATATTGAATATACAGTTATATAAATCAATATTGACTTGAAGTGCAGACTCTCCGCTTTAATTTGAGGGTGTTCACATCCTAATTTGAGGAAGGGTTTAGGAATTACAGCTATTTAGTATGTAGCTACCTCTTTTTCAAGGGACCAAAGGTAATTGGACAATTATTTTAAAAGATATTTAATGGGCTGCATGGGCTATTCCCTCGTTGATCCATCATCAATTAAACAGGTAAAAGGTCTGGAGTTGATTCCAGGTCTGGCATTTGCATTTGGAAGCTGTTGCTGTGAACCCACAACATGAGGTCAAAGGAGCTCTCAATGCAAGTGAAACAGACCATCGTTAGCTGAAAAAAAAAATGAAAAAATCCATCAGAGAGATCGCACAAATGCTAGGAGTGGCCAAATCAACAGTTTGGTACATTCTTGGATAAAAAGAGCGCGCTGGTGATCTCGTGAACTAGAAGAGGCCTGGACGTCCACAGAAGACAACAGTGGTGGATGATCGCAGAATCCTTTCCATGGTGAAGAAAAACCCCTTCACAACATCTACCCAAGTGAAGAACACGCTCATGGAAGTAGGTGTATCAGTATCTAAGTCTACCATAAAGAGAAGACTTCATGAGAGCAAATACAGAGGGTTCACCACAAGGTGCAAGCCATTAATCAGCCTCAAAAATAGAAAGGCCAGATTAGACTTTGCCAAACAACATCTGAAGAAGACAGCCCAGTATTCTTTGGACAGATGAAACTAAGATATTATTTATGGTAATGTTAATTTGTCCAATTACTTTTGAGCCCCTGAAATGAGGCGGCTGTGTAGAAAAATGGCTGCAATTCCTAAACGTTTCACAGGATATTTTTGTTCAACCCCTTAAATTAAACCTGAAAGTCTACACTTCAATTGCATCTCAGTTGCTTCATTTCAAATCCAATGTGGTGACATGCAGAGCCCAAATCATGAAGATTGTGTCACTGTCCTAATAATTCTGGATCTAACTGTATATTGAAGGGCAACCATATATGATACAGGTACTAGTGGGATACAATCTTGACAGAAGCTTCTTGCACCTTATTGTCTATGAGAGCCTTATTGGCAAAAAGAAAAGATTTCGACCAGTGAAATTTTCCCATGTAACGCAGTAAGAAAAAAGGTTTTAGGAAGTGACATTTAGAAGATGACCTTAGAGCAGTGAAATGGAGTGTGAAGAAGTGTAGACAAGACACAGCCTTTCGCAGCCAGAGAGGTCCCTGGGCAATTGAAAACCTCTTTTTAATTTTTCATTTACAAATGAGAGAATTATGAATATCCCATTGGGGAACTGGGAAGGTCCCTGTCTGAGTGAAGAAGTGTAGACAAGGGTACAATCATCCCCCCCAGTCAATGTATGCTCAACGCTGAAGAGGGTTGTATTTGTCTCTTTTTAAGGAATTGGCTAGTGGATTGTCAAGGGGAGAACACTGAAATGTATCGTCACTAGATCTAAATGGCATTTGGTGTCAATTAAGGCCCTTTTACATGGGTATATGAACGAGCGCTCATTCAGGGCAAAGATCAGCCGATGAAGGACAAAATGCTCGTTCATCAGCGGATTGCAACTTTTATGTGGGTCGCTAGTCGGCAGGACATCGTCTCAAGAAAATGTTCAATTCAATGATATTAACGCGACCAAACCATGAGAAGTCTTATTTATACCAAGACTCCAGATCTCTTGTTGTTAACACGAACCCCTAAGTAGTGAATACCTGCCGATGGACAGGGAAATGGGTAGTTAGGCCCCATGCACACAGACGTAAAAACGCTCGTAATCACGGGCCGTAATTTACGACCCGTAATTACGGGCCCATAGACTTCTATTGGCCACAGGTACCTCCCCGTATGCTTACGGGAAGGTGCCCGAGCCGTTGAAAAATATAGAACATGTCCTATTTCAGGCCGTAATTACGGCACGGGCAGGACCATAGAAGTCTATGGGGCTCCCGTAATTACAGGTGACTACGTGTGTGCACCCGTAATTACCAGAGCGTTGCTAGGCGACGTCAGGGGATAGTCACTGTCCAGGGCTCTGAAAGAGTTAAACGATCGGCAGTAACTCCTTCAGCCCCCTGGACAGTGACTACCGATCACAATATAAATCAACATGTAAAAAAAATAGAAGTTCATACTTACCCAGAACTCCCTGCTTCTTCCTCCAGTCCGGCCTCCCGGGATGACGTTTCAGCCCATGTGACCGCTGCAGCCAATCACAGGCCAATCACAGGCTGTAGCGGTCACATGGACTGCTGCGTCAGCCAGGGAGGTCGGGCTGGATGTCGAAAGAGGGACACGTCACCAAGACAACGTTGTTCTAATTTTTTAAATTTTTTCATGAGTCAGGAAATATTATAAATTAGATTCTAATTTATAACATTTCCCAGTGCTGGTCACTAGATGGAGCAATTCCCAAAATTGCAGCATTGGCATGTGGTAAAGCAACCACATTGCTTTATGTTGCAAAATTTGAGAATACACACTTGCTCTAGTGAGCTCACAGAATCCCCCCTCCTTTAGTGGCAGGAGAAAGGAGGGGATTGAACGTTCAAACCTCCTACACTGTGTGTCACCAAAGAAAGAAATAAAACATTTTTTAATAAAACACTAAAAGCAAATTGATATAAAAAAAAAAATTCTGCGACACCCGTGCTTTAAGGTAAATTCTCAAGTTGATATTCAAAAGAGGGATTGGCCTATAGCTTAAAGAGGCTCTGTCGCCAGATTATAAGTGCCCTATCTCCTACGTAATGTGATCAGTGCTGTAATGTAGATAACAACCGTTTTTTTTTTGTTTTTTTTAAACGATCAATTTTGAGCAAGTTATGCACAATTTTAGATTTATGCCAATTACTTTCTTAATAGACAACAGGTGTGGATCCTTGCCTGGTTTAGGGAGGATCGCAACATGAGGCTCCATGGATATTGGGGGGAAAATGGTCAGGTCCAGATACACCATTATACGTTGCTAGCATATGGGAGGGTAATACGGTCAGGAACATTTTGTAGAATTTAGCTATAAAGCCACTCAGTCCTGAGCTTTTGCCTCCACAAAGGGATCGGACTGCAAGTTTCAATTCAGCCTTTGAGAGAGCCAGTAAAGCAGGACTCGAGGTTGGAGGATTCAGGATGAGGCTCTGAGGGTATTAGTCCCTGTGGCATGGGTGGAGGATATCTAGGGGAATTTCAGATACCAGCCAAGTTATCAAGTGGCGTATAATACATATCAAATTCTTAGGATATGTCTTGTGTAGTATGAAGGTGCTGGCCTGTAGCATTTTTGATGAGGGGTATGTGGTTTTAGGCTCGCTGAGTCTTTAACGCTCTAGTTAGCATATGGCCACGATTGTAACAGTATTTATAGAACTTTCTACAGCAGAGCTGAGAGTATTACGGACCAGATCCATCAGCTGTTTACATAACGTACTGACAGCAAATATTGAAGAACATGGGTCAAACAAGGAAGTGGAAAATGCGCTCAAGTTAGGAGTGCGGTGGTAACAAGCACATTCTGTATAAGAGACTGTACTCTGCATTTTCTTATATCCATCACACTCACAATCATGGGAAGATAGCACAAGAAATAACGCTGCTTCAGGACAAAAATAAAAAATAAAAAAAAAAGACAGGGCGGAAAGGTCTAGGAACAAGACAGTTGATAAGTTATGTACTGTCAACTAAGAAAACGGCTTGTAAGAACCATTACAAATTACTATCACAAATTTACTATTGTAAATGTTTTCAGAGCATTGACAACGAGCTGCTCATGAGCAGCACAATGAGATGATTGGACAGATCTACATATAGAAATAACAATATAATTGTGAATGGTTAGACTCTATAGGATCTTATAGCAGGGCTCTAACCATAATGAAAACGTGATTTTGCTCCAGAACTCTTAGGGTATGTTCACACGATGAGAGGCATTTACGTGTGAAAAGACAGACTGTTAACAGCTGCCTCGTTTCACACGTAAATGCTCCTCCTCGTATTTTGCGAGCCGTCTGAGACGCTCTTAAATCTTGAGCTGTGCTTCATTGAGTTCAATGAAGAACAGCTCAAATTACGTGGCAAAGCAGTGCCCTGCACTTCTTTGCCGAGGCAGTACATTTATGCGTCGTCGTTTGACAGCTGTCAAACGACGACGCGTAAATTACAGGTTGTCTGCACAGTACGTCGGCAAACCCATTGTAATGAATGGGCAGATGTTTGCCGACGTATTCTAGCCCTATTTTCAGACGTAAAACGAGGCATAATACGCCTCGTTTACGTCTGAAAATAGGTCGTGTGAACCCAGCCTTACGTGTTTTGTCAACTGTTTATGCTCCATATTCCAAAAATGTCTAATAGAGTTAAGTCCCACCTCTGGGACCCGCACCAATCTCCCGAACAGAAGTATCCTGACTCTGTCTCGCCTGGCGAGGTGGCAGCTGACTGACATATCCAGGCGGAGAATAAGCGAAGAGGAGCATGGGAATTCCAAAAACAGCCGAGCTCGCTGTTCTACGCTGTTTCTATTCCCTTACCAGAGGCGGGACCCACATCTATCAGACTTTATGGCATATCCTATGGATATGACATAAATGTCTAAGATGGGAACACCCCTTTAAGTTTCTATGACAGGAAGTAGCGGTCTGACAACGATCATTGTTTTTTAGATTAGCTCACATGGGGACAGTTCCTCATTGTGCTTGCTGATCCTCTCATCAGCAATCCCTGGCAGTCAAACACAGAAAGAGAGGTGGCCATCCAGGAAAAAACATGAAGGGACCTCATTCTCTGGATTGGTGGGGTCCCAGAAGTTAAACCCTCACCGATTTGAATGTCATGGTATATCCTAGTGAATGGGAATACCCCTTTAAAATTCACTCTAAGCAGCAGTCAGAGAATAAAGTAGTGTACCTTCGCAGTGAACTCCGTCTGCTGTCAATAGGAATTTGCACGGAGGCGCAGCACTAAGAAGTACATTTAGAGCTTGTTAAATATGTACAGAGTCAGACGCTCCAGAATGAAAGAAACAAAATTGAGGACAAGATTTCAACAGAATAAAAATGTATTTATAATGAACCCGATGGCTGTGAAGAGTTAGGTAAAGTGGAAATAAATGGAAACATTACTGTTAGAAGATGCTTCTCCGTTGTTTCATTTACACTTCATCATCTGAGTCTGGGAAACACGAATACACATTATACAGTATAAGCGTATGGGAAATCAGCTGGGAAGATGGGGTCTACAGTGTATACAGTGGTTAGAAAAACGTAAAAGTTGTTCCGGATCAAAAAAAGACGGAATCTGATTTTTTTTCCAGTAATACCGCCATTCTTGTGTGCACACGCTGTGTGATATTATAGCTCATCATCATTTAAGTTAAAAGGAATGAGCTGCAATACTAGAAATAACACATGGACAATAGAAGCGCTGTTTCTGAAAAAAAAAAAGCAGACCCTTTTTTTTAAATCCTGGACAACACCTTTAAGCCACGCCCCCAATGGAAAACGGTCGGCCATGAAGAAAACATACAAGACAATTTTTTTCCCACTAGAAGTAAACAAGGAAGGCTCCTATTGAATGACAGCAAGCAAAGATCTTGAAAACTGAGTAATCGATACAGAAATTATATTGGAAAATTATTTAACTTTGTAATAGATATTGGTTATTTAATATTAAAAGTTAGCATGGAACAGTGTGAGATATTTTATGAACTTCTGCTTGTTCTCCTGCTGGGGAAATGACAATACTATGTTTTCTGTACTGTAATGCATGTAAACCCCCATCAGTCAAGGACTGTCCCATGAACTGGATCCAAAAAGAGGTGGTGCTGTATATTTATATAAAATGGCTGTTTTGGGGCATTCCTTGGCATAGCAGGATGTATGGCAATTGAAGTGTTAGTTCACACGGGGTCTTTTGCCGAGTTTTTTGACGCGGAAACCGCGTCGCAAAACTCGGCAGAAACGGCCCGAGAACGCCTCCCATTGATTTCAATGCGAGGCGTCGGCGTCTTTTTCCCGCGAGCAGTAAAACTGCCTCGCGGGAAAAAGAAGCGACATGCCCTATCTTCGGGCGCTTCCGCCTCCGACCTCCCATTGACTTCAATGGGAGGCAGGAGAAAGCGTGTTTTATGCCCGCGGCGCTCAATGGCCGCGGGCGAAAAACGGCGCGATAATTGCTATTCACACGGAGTATTTTGGGGGAGGAATATCTGCCTCAAAATTCCGTTTGGAGCTTTGAGGCAGATATTCCTCCCCCAAAATACTCCGTGTGAACATAGCCTTAGGGTCAGTTCACACGGTAACCGCGTTGGAATCAGCGCCAAAAAAATGGCCCAAATTTTCATTGATTTCAATTGGAGGCAAGGTTTTATTTTTTCTTCCCGGGCGGCTTTTGAATGCTCGCGGGGAGATAAAAGAAGCATGCTTTTCTTGGAGGGAATTATGCCTCTGACCTTCTATTGAAATCAATCGGAGGCAGAAAAAAAAAATACACCACTCGTTTTTTTTTGCATTCAATCCATTTTACAAAACTGAAAACATTTTTTAAAAAACACGCCCCAAAGAAATGTAGCAATAAAAGCGTAAAAAAAACACTGGCATTTCAAAATCTGCCTAAAAAAATCCTGAAATCCTTTGTTTTGTCTACATCAGATTAATGTACAGTGCCTGGTGTAAGGACTACATTTCCTCGAATGCCAATCAGTATAAGAAACTATATACAGACTTTGAGCTAGCAAGGAATGCAAAGAGATTTCAGCTCTGCAGAATTGTGAATGCAGTCCTAGGCTATAATACAGGCTGTGACTCATGACTAGTACACGATAAGTAATGCAAGCATCTTCCAGATCTACTCAACTTAACCAAGCAAATTACAGAATGTCACATACGAACCAACTTCTCAATTAATTTTAACCCCTTCCCGACATCCAGTTTATATATATATATGGCGTACGGAGACAAAGTATGGAGCGGACTCATGGGCTGAGCTCGCTCTATAAGATGCGGGTGTCGGATATGTGTTACAGCCAACGCTACAACGGGCGGGACAATAGATTATTACAATCTCGTGGTCAATAGCGACTGCAGCATCTGAGCCGTTAGAGGGAGCGGGCCTCCTCCGATACACCATTACCCCCCCCCCCCTGTGACACGATAGTGTGGTGCCAATGGTTGTCATGACAGCCTGGGGGCCTAATATTAAGCCTATAGAAGCTGGTAAAAAACACGATATAATGCAATACATTAGTATTTTGTTTATTTACAAAAAAAAAAATATTAAAAGCTCAAAAGGACACCCTTTTCGTATTTTCCTCCAAAAGCAATGTAAAAAACTTCAAAACATAACTGGTATTGCCGCAGCCATAAAAAAGTCTGCACTATTACAATATAACATTATTTAACCCGCGCGGTAAACAATGTTTTTTGGTCACCTCGTATGCTACAAAAAATGCAAGAAAAAGTCTTACGTATCCCAAAATAGTACCATTACAAAAAAAAAATATACAGCTCGCCCTGCAAAAAACAAGTCCTTACAACGATCAGTCAATGGAAAAATAAAAAAAGTTATGGCTCTCAGAAAACGGTGCCACAAAACAATTTTTTTTTTTAACAATTAGTTTTTTCTTTGTAAAAGTAGTAGAACATAAAAAAAAAAAAACGGTTTCAAATTGGTATCACTGTAATCGTATTGACCCACAGAATAAAGTTAAAGAGGCTCTGTCACCACATTATAAGTGCCCTGTCTCCTACATAAGGAGATGGGCGCGATAATGTAGGTGACAGTAATGCTTTTTATTTAAAAAAAACGATCTATTTTTACCACTTTATTAGCGTTTTTTGATTTATGCTAATGAGTTGCTTAATGCCCAAGTGGGCGTATTTTTACTTTAGACCAAGTGGGCGTTGTACAGAGGAGTGTATGACGCTGACCAATCAGCATCATGCACTCCTCTCCATTCATTTACACAGCGCATAGGGATCCTTTTAGATCCTTATGTGCTGTCTTATACTAACACATTAACGATACTGAAGTGTTTAGACAGTGAATAGACATTCCACGGAATGTCTATTCAAAATCTCTGCACTTCGTTACTCTGTCTGTGGTAGTTACATCAGAGGACGCGTAATCTCGAGAGATTACGCTGTAAATGACAGGTTACAACGAGATCACGCTTCCTCTGCTGTAACTACCATAGAAATAGTAACGAAGTGCAGAGATTGTGATTAGACATCCCGTGGAATGTCTATTCACTGTCTAAACACTTCAGTATTGTTAATGTGTTAGTATAAGACCGCACATAAGGATCTAACAGGATCCCTATGCGCTGTGTAAATGAATGGAGAGGAGTGCATGATGCTGATTGGTCAGCGTCATACACTCCTCTGTACAACGCCCACTTGGTCTAAAGTGAAAATACGCCCACTTGGGCATTAAGCAACTCATTAGCATAAATCTAAAATCGCTAATAAAGTGGTAAAAATAGATCGTTTATTTAAATAAAAAGCATTACTGTCACCTACATTACAGCGCCCATCTCCTTATGTAGAAGACAGGGCACTTATAATGTGGTGACAGAGTCTCTTTAACATACGGTTTATATTGCACAGTGAACGCCGTAAAAGCATAACCCCAAAAAATAATGGGGGAATCACAGTTTTTTTCCCATTCCAGCGGGAAGGGGTTAAAGCGAATCTTTACCTTTTAACAATGTAATTTTTAATATTAACATTCTGTGATGATTAATTTCTTAGTATATTTTTATAGCAGTCAGAGCTTATGCCAATTGTTTTACTACCTAATAATGGCACACAGGTTTTTACTTCCACCCATTGCTTTACTGATGGTTCTTGCTTGTTCTATGAACAAGTTATTCTATTTCTTAAAAATTAGAAAAATACTAATTCACCACACGTGTCGTGCCAGGTCATGCAGTTAAATGTAATTATAAGTGCTGATAATTGCTACATCAGCTGATAAATCCTGGTTATGTGAATTTTACATAGTATTCCTTGCTTCCCATCTGCTTTGTACCCAACTGCCGCAACAAGTCCTGCTAGATTCCGGTAATGCATGCTAGGACTAGTAGTTCACAACAACTTGAGAACTAGCAATTGAGTAATTTTCTACACTTTTCACGACTTGACACATGCCAACATAATTTCAATAAACTATAAGACTGAGTTCACTCGGGGTGGATACGCTGTGTATAAGCACGCGGCGTATCCACCCTGTGCTTCACAGGGAATTCCAGGTGAATCTGTGGTGCAGTTTTTTGCCCGGAATGTCTGCTGCGGAAAACTGCAGCATTTCGCCGGCCTTCCGAGCATGCCGGCCTCCTGGGATGACGTTTCATCCCAGGAAACCACTGCAGCCTGTGATTGGCTGCATCGGCGGTCACATGGGATGAAGCGTCATCCCAGGAGGCCAGCCCTCTGACGTCACCCAGGCCGCGCTAGATGGAGGAGCACAGACTTATGGGTAAGTAGCAGACTTTTTTTTAACTTGCATTTTTTGCTGCGAACCCGCCGCAAAAAACGCAACAACTGCTATTTGTTGCGGGATTTAGCTCTCCAATGAATTCAATGGAGAATACCTGCAACAAATAAGCAGCGTTTACGCAAATACAATTGACATGCTGCGCATTAAAACTCTGCACCGCACGTCAATTTCTGAGCGTTTTTTCTGCTCAGAATTCTCTGCAACTAATTCTGTTGCGGAAAATTGGTATTTATGTTACATGTGAACTCGTCCTAATAGTTAAAGGGACACTTCACGCAAAACTGAAACATTGCGTTATGCCTATTTTTGGCAAGAAATTTTGTAGACCTAACATGGATCAAAAATGTTGTGCTGTGAATGATCACTTCCACCTATTGAAATAATGACTTCATTACTCACAGCAGTAAGTTACAAGAAGTCTCCTTAAGGGAACTCTCCAAACAAAACTGATGCCCAGTTTTATGCCTAGTGCAGGCAATGTATGTGTCACGAGGCAGGGTGTGGACCCACTGGGCTGTACCGCGTAGAAGGACGGCAGCTGGCCAAACAGGTATGGTACAGAGTCTATAGTCCAGAAAAGGGTAGCTGAGGCAATGTAGACAGCAGCAAGGCAGGCTCGGCTGGGACCAGGCAGCAGGTTGACGTCAGGCATGGTGCAGTAGAACAGGCGTGGAGATGCAGCAAAACACGACAACAGCTAAGCACGGCAGTAGACCAGGATGGTACAGATGGTACAGATAGCACGGGAAACAGGATACAGGTATGGGGAACACTGGGAAGCTGGAAAACACTTAGGAGACCATTTGCAAGACAGACTAAGGGAAACAACAACAATGCTCAGGCGAGGATAAGAAGGGCGGTGACCCTCTTATAGTCCAGGAATTCATGAGTTGATAATGATTTTCAGGTGCATGCGCTGGCCCTTTAAGTCCCTCCGGGAGACAGGCTCGATTCCCGGAAGTGAGTGCCGACGCCTCACAGGGGGACGACGCAGCACAGCAGGAGGGCGTCCATGGCCGCGGTCGTCGAGGGGTAAGTTAGAACGACAGACTGTGGCCATAGACAGTACAGTATGTCTCAGGGATACAGAGAACACCTAAGTGCAGGGCCTGACGGGACAGGTCATGACTACTCTCTTTGGTGTCCTTTAAATCCCTGTGTCATGTCCCACCCCCGCAGAACCACACTAAGCATAAGTCAGTGCATCCGATTTGCTTGGAGAGTTCCTTTAAGGAGACGTCTCGTAAATTAGTACTGTAAGTAATGAACTTATTATTTCAATAAGTGGAAGTGAGCATTCACAAGACCACATTTTTGGTCCATGTAAGGTCTACAACATTTGCCTCTTTTAAAGCATCACACCAGTCACGATTTAATCAAACAGACACACACGTCTATGTCGGTATCCGAGTAACAGCGATAAAGTCGGAAGTGGTGGGATTACACTTCCAGCGCAACAGCTGAGTACATGCAACAGAGGGCAGGAGATAAGGGGCGCGCATGCGCAAATGAACACCGCCCAGGACAAATAACTGTGTCTCCGCTCATCGAAAGGAAAGATAAGTGGTGGATAGTTCACTGCACATGCCCAGGATGATAGAAAATAGATGTGCATATTTATATTGGCATGCAAAAGAACTCTACTAGGTCATCTCACCTGCCATATTGATAATTAACCCTAAAAAAGATCCTCACTGTACAAAATTCAGATGTAAAAAATGTATACCAAATATTAGATATATAAAATTATTGCAGTAAGAGCTCTTTTGCATTAAAATACATAAGAAGACTGAGTGCCTATTCAAACAAATAGCAGGTGGTTGACACTGCGCATGCCCAGATCGTATATAAAACAATATAGAAAAATATAATAAAGGATAAATATAAATATGCAAATCCATATTCAAGTGCATAAATAATAATGACATTGTGCCAGGTTACATGCTAATGGATATCCTTACAAGAGGTAGCACAATACAAGGTTACGAAGAAACATAAATCATATATAGAATGTATAAGCAACATTTTACAATGAACAAATATACATTTAATATACAAAAACGATTTCTTATATAAAAATGTTCTCTGTCCCTATCTGACCCTAACCACATAGTCCAATTCACATATCCAGAACACTTATATATGATATGCAAGCAAAAAAACAAGAAAAGTTAGTATTTGTATAAAAAAATACGGTTATAGTGAACACAAAAGTGAATTCAGTGAAAAACATATGCATACTAGATAAACTGTTTCAAGAAAGCTGTGCCAAAGCCACTAACCACCAAACATAATGAAGTATCAAAAGTTATTGAAGATTGTGATTACCATTGTGTGCACATGTCATGTGAGGGAAATGCATAGATATAGACGTAGCTGCATGCATAGAATATGAAAACGTCACATAAGTTTATTGATATAGAAGATATACAGCATAGGACTCAGCACCTACCTTGGGCAGTATCATAACCATAAGACATAGTCTATTATTAAGAAAACCTATACATGCCTCATATACACGTATACAGAAAAAGAGTCTTTTAGACATATGTTAGTCCAAAAATATAAATTTTATTACTCCATACATTGGAAACCCTCCCAAAGATACCCATAAATATACATACAATTTTTAAAACATACTTAAAAATTAGCAAACACCGAGGTCATCAAATAACCACCATAGCCTAATTATTGTAGTAGTACATTTATGCAGCAGGTAACATAACAGCACAAGGGAAGAACATGCAATCTACAAATAGTCAGAGATCCTTATTATATCTACCTCCACTCTTCCTAGCTAAAGTCTGTTTGAGATGTTGAAATGACTACCATACATAAGTAATGAGCATGGCTACATATCTATTACCTGTGGCTGACATGATGGCTGTTGATGGTCTCAGGAGAGGAACACATCGACGCGCGTTTCGCACCCTTCAAGAGGCGATACAGCATAGGACTCATCAAGGCATCTCAATTGATCTAGATAAAAAACTACAAACAATAGACAGTGTTAAAATACAAAGACACCCAATATATACATACTGGATACCATAACAAACACCACATGGGAGATCCCATACACTAATTATAAAAATGCTGCAAATCCCCAATTTACAATGAGACCCAGTGGTTGGACTGTATTGGGTTTCCAAATGCACCAGGCCTCAAGTCTCAATAATCTTCATCATTGACCCACCACATAAACCCAACTGAATGTGATCAATTCCTTTTACCCGTAATGCTTTGGAATCGCGATCATGGTATAAATGCCTTGGCAACGTTTTCAAATGTTCTACTATGTTTGGTTGAGTGCCTAGCTGCCTCAATTCCATTTACATGCTCCCTTTGTCCGTATCTTAAGGGACCTAGTGGTGAGGCCAACGTAGATTTTGGGACATGGGCATTGGGCATAATAAATATCCCCACTTGTGTTGCAGTTTATAGGCCATGTGATCTTATAGTTCATCAGGTGGGTTGAGTCACAGAAATCGTCACATCTATCTATATTGGGGCAATTGCACCAACCACAAGGACGACAGCCCCACCTTGGATTCTTTGCCCCAAAGATTGGTTTGGAACCAGAGGAGTTATAATAGCTATGGACCCAAGTGTCCCTTAACCCCTTAATGACCAGCCTATTTTAGACCTTAATGACCAAGCCATTTTTTACGTTTTACCATCGTCTCATTCAAAGTGCTATAACTTTTTTATTTTTGCGTCGACATAGCTGTATAAGGTCTTGTTTTTTGGGGGACAAGTTGTAATTTTTAATAGCACAATTTTGGGGTACATAGAATTTATTGATTAAGTTTTATTAACTTTTTTGGGGGGGCAATAGAAAAAAAACAGCAATTTCCCCACACTTTTTTGCATCCTAAATTTACGCAGTTTATCGTGTGGTATAAATAACACAATAACTTTATTCAGTGGGTTGTTGTGATTGCAACGATACCAAATTTGTATAGTTTTTGTATATTGCCGTGGCCTGGAGCTGTAGGTAGAAGGACCCATTAAAAGTAAAATATATTGTACGTGAGTGCAAACTCCAATAAAGAAAGAACAAATTGTGACAATGCTGGTTCCATGTCTGTCATTCCCAAAAAATAGGCTACTGCCTGTAAACCATCCTGGTGTCCAGGGCCGGACTGGCCATCTAGCAGTTCTGGCAAATGGCAGATGGGCCGGTGAACAGTGGACCGCCTGCTGGCTGCCCAAACAATTAGTGCCGGCAGCCTGCTGCCTCTCTGAGTGGGCGGTGGCGCCACTGAATCCTGCCGCCGCCACCCCCTCCTGCACTAATTGTACCTGCCTTACAATGATGCTGATTAGCAGGGCAGAATGACTTGTCCCGCCAATCAGCGCCTTACAACAATGCTAGCGGCGCGATGATGTCAACGCACCGCTTCCGTTGTTGAAAGGCGCTGATTGGCGGAGCAAGTCATTCTGCCCTGCCAATCAGCGCTTTTCAACGACACTAGCGGCGCGATCGCATTAGTTGTTGAAAGGTGATGATTGGCGGGGCAAGTCATTTTGCCCTGCCAATCAGCGCATTTCAACTACACTAGCGGCGCGATCGCATTCATTGTTGAAAGGCGCCGATTGACGGGGCAAGTCATTTTGCCCTGCCAAACAGCTCCGTCGTTCAGCCACAGCAGACCTGCTCAGAAGAGAGCATGCTTGCATTGACACAAGATGGAGTGGGAAGGTGAGTATGTAAAGTTGTTTTTTTTTCCACTTAAAAGTGTGAGTGGCATTATCTACAGGGGGGCTATATGTGGGACACTATGTACAGGGGAGACCATGTGTGTGGGGCAGAGTCTACAGGGGAAGCTATATGTGGGACACTAACGGGGGGCTATATGTGTGGCACTATATAAAGGGGGAGTTATATGTGGAGTACAACCTACAGGGGAGGCTTTATGTGGGGCCTTATCTACATGGGAGGCTATATGTGGGATACTATCTACAGGGGAGGCTATATGTGGGGCATAGTCTACAGGGGAGGATATACGTGGGACACTAAGTGGGCCTATATGTGGGGCACATTCTATAGGGGAGGCTATATGTGGGGCACTATCTACATGGGGGGCTATATGTGGGACACCATATACAGGGGTCTATATGAGGGACACCATATACAGGGGGGGCTATATGTGGGGCACTATCTACAGGGGAGGCTATATGTGGGGTACAATCTACTGGGGAGGCTATATGTGGGACACAATCTACAGGGGAGGCTATATGTGGGACACAATCTACATGGGGTGCTATATGTGTGGCAACATCTACAGGGGGCTATATGTGGGGCACTATCTACACGGGGGCAATATGTGGGGCACTATTTACAGGGGGCAATATGTGGGGCACTATTTACAGGGGGCAATATGTGGGGCACTATTTACAGGGGGCTCTATGGGGGCACTATCTATGGGGAGCACTGTGTGTATGGTACTATTATAATTAGAGGTGCAGTGTATGGAACTATTATATTTAGGGGTGTGTTTCACTTTTACAGTGTGTATCTACATGAGAATTTTACCTTCGTTTATAGGTGCAGTAATGGTTGAATAGTGAGATGCTGAAGACATCGGAGCAGTAAACTTCAGAAATGGGCCGTGGCCAGAAGAAGTCATCATAGAGGTCTGGACCGGATGGAGAAGAAAAGAGAAAAAGAACAACTAGAATCTGAGACGTCTCCGGTGAGTTACTTAATGTAAATGTTTATTCTGCCTCTAATCAGCACTGTAGTCACTGTATGCAGGGGTTGCACTAAATTGAGCTGTATTTGTGCTGGTGCTGTATTTATATACTGATCTTTGTTCTGGGTCTGTATATATGTACTGAGCTTGGTTCTGGTGTTGTGTATATGTGCTGAGGTTGGTTCTGGAGCTATATATATGTATTGAGCTTGGTTCTGGTGTTGTATGTACTGAGCTTGGTTCTGGCACTATATGTACTGAGCTTTGTTCTGGTACCGTATACATGTACGGAGCTTGGTTCTGGTACTGTATTTATGTAAATAGTTTGGTTCTGGAGCTGTATATATTTACTGATCTTGGTTCTGGTGTTGTATATATGTACTGTGCTTGGTTCTGGTGCTATATATATATATATATATATGTATATATATATATATGTACTGTGCTTTGTTCTGGTACTGTATTTATGTAATCAGCATGGTTCTGGAGTTGTATTTATGTACTGAGCTTAGTTCTGGTACTGTATATATGTAATAAGTTGGGTAATGCAGCTAAATTTATGTACTGAGCTAGGTTCTGGTGCTGTATATATCTGCTGAGCTTGGTTCTGGTACTGTATTTATGTAATCAGCTTGGTTCTGGAGTTGTATTTATGTACTGAGCTTAGTTCTGGTACTGTATATATGTAATAAGTTTGGTAATGCAGCTGAATTTATGTACTGAGCTAGGTTCTGGTGCTGTATTTATGTAATGAGCTTGGTTCTGGATCTGTATTTATGTACTGAGCTTTGTTCTGGTGTTGTATATATGTACTGAGCTTTGTTCTGGTGTGGCATATATGTACTGAGCTTTGTTCTGGTGTTGCATATATGTACTGAGCTTTGTTCTGGTGCTGTATATATGTCAGAGCTTGGTTCTGATGCTGTAATTATATAGAATATATTTATAATAACAAAATTACAGGGCAGATGGAATTGTTTTCAATTCATTGTATATTTAATGGGAACCTGTCAGGTAATTTTAACCCCTTGAACCACCACCATGCGGTAATACATGACCTGACAATATTTCCAAACATTCCCCGGTATGTTGTTTTCAGATGCAGAAAAATCTATAAAATCAGCTTTTAAACCGGCGCACGCTATATGCTAATTACTCATTAAAGGGTCATGGGGCGGTACCGCTATCCTGAAGAGTCAGAGTCCTGCCTCCAAACCCAATTTTTCATGCTTGATTGAATCCCCCTAGCTGTTATACATCACTACCAGTCTCCTCCAACTTTCTGGGATGCGCCATTGCCTTGTACTACTTGGGCACACACGGGGCTGCACCACGCATGCCAGTACAAGGTAACGGCACATCCGCAAGAGTTGGAGGAGGCTGCTAGTGATGTAGAACAGCCAGGGGGATGTCAATCAAAATCTGGGGGGCGCAATTTAAATTTTTGCCTCAGGCAGCAGAAAAGCTAGAATCGGTCCTGCGGACAGTGGTGAACACAAGCACCAACATTACAATAACTGCTCTCTCCTTCTTTCCGAGATTTATTGCTGTGTACTCTGCAATGATGGGAAGGTGCACTGCAGAAATGAAGTATAGTGCTTGTTGGCCGAGCCACAGCTAATCAGCTCTAGACTTGTTTTCAGCATTGATGGCTAGCTCATTAGCGCACATCTCTAGCGCCGCAGAGGAGAAGGAGAATCAGTACCTGCCTAGTCTGCATGTACAAATCAAACCTAACGTTGTTTGGCTGAGCATCAGCCAATCAGTGATGGGCTTGCTCTTTCTACTACCCCCTGAGCACAAATATGCATTTGTGTGAGTTTCGTGTCTTCTTCTAATGTATTAGTGGTATTTGTGTGCGTGTTGTTTTCAGCGTGAGTGGTATGTGCGGTATAGGTCTAGTGTTTAAGCGTTATGTAAGGTATGTGTTTAGCATTTGTGTGGTGTGTGCGGTATGTGTCTAGTGTAAGTAGTGCGTGCGGTATGTGTCTAGTGTCTGGTACGTGTCTAGTATGTGAGTGGTGTGTGCAGCATCTGTGCCGGGTGGGAGTAGTGCGTGTTCAACATGTGTCCACCGCCTGGGTAGACAAATTGCGGCATATGTCTTAGGTGTGAGTGGCGAGAGTAGAGGATATATCCTAGGTCTGAGTAGTGTGCATGCACATGTGTTCTAGGTGTGAATGGTGCATGTGCATCATATGTCCTACGTGTGAGTGGGGGATGTGTGCTAGATGTAAGAGGTGTGCGTGCGCATGTGTCCTAGGTGTGAGTGGTGTGCATACGCATGTGTCTTAGGTGTGAGTGGTGTGCGTGCACATGTGTCCTAGATGTGAGTGGTGTGTGTCACCACGTGTCCTAGGTGTGAATGGTGCGCGTGTGCATGTGTCCTATATGTGAGTGGCACGAATGCAGCATATGTCCAGCTTCTGGGTTGCATCTGTGCATCATGTGTCCAGCATGTGAGTGTTTGTGTATATAGCGGAATATAAAATATAAATCATAGTATGATGATATTTTAGCATTGTATACTGGTATAATTTGCAACGTTTATACGTTAGTATTAGACCATGATCACGCAATCAGAATTTGATTAGGACTAAGTCCCTGATTCCACACCTAAATCCATTTCAAAGCCACTAACATTCTGCATCCATTACAAGTGAATGGGCTATTTCATACCCCATTCACATGCAGCGGAAAGAAGTCTGCTTGAATTTTTTATCGCTCCGCAAAAAAATCCTCTAGAATAATGAGCATGTTCATTATTCTTGTGAAAGAGCAGTGGATTCGTTGGAGTTGGAGCTATCAGGAACTATTCCTCTTTTCATCTACACCTACAGTGAAGGAAATAAGTATTTGATCCCTTGCTGATTTTGTAAGCTTGCCCACTGTCAAAGACATGAACAGTCTAGAATTTTTAGGCTAGGTTAATTTTACCAGTGAGAGATAGATTATATTTAAAAAAAAAACAGAAAATCACAGTCAAAATTATATATATTTATTTGCATTTGCACCAGCAAGAATTCAGTGAATGGTTTCTCACTGTGGGGTTCCATGACCCGACCACGTTATAGATCAAGTGTCAAATATATTAAGTAAAAGCAGTAAGAACTTTGTAAAATTAAAATATAGACCTTCTCTGCAGCAAAACCCGATTAGTATGGAGCTCCAAACTATTCAATTACAGTAACATGGCTTGCAAAATGTGTTTTATAGGTACCCAACAATAAAGTATTCCCACATTATAGGATTGCAATGGTTCACCCAATGTGAGACACAATGCCGTTGAGATAATGAAAATTATAGCTGACCGTTACAAGACAGTGTCACTCTGTTAATGTAAATGCTTAGTGATGGTTGTACATTTATATTGATTTCTATTGTAAGCCAGAAGGAAAAAATAAATAAAATTGTGCACATTTTGAGCAGCATAATGCCAATCAAATTAGGTGAATCTCACACATGCAGGAGTGAGAAACATAATGCTTTGGAATAAAAGGGTCTATATCACTTTGGTAAGGGGGCTAAAGTTGGCTTTACTAAAGGAGTAGTCCCGCCATTAAATATCATATTCATTGTATAGATTATTAAAAAAATTATATTTGCCATAAACATGCTGTTAAAAAAATTATCTTGTGAAGAGTTGTGACATTTACTTACATAATATGGCGCCACCTGGTGTTCAAACTCTATAGCAATGTGCAGGTTTATCTCACAAGCTGAGGGCTAGTATGCTCATTCACTCTCTACATAATGGTCCTCTGTACACTGCAGAGCAACCAATAAAAGTAGCTTTCTGCCCTGCTGGTCAGGGAAGGAGCAGAGCCTCTACAATAGCATGTCAGTATAGCTGAGGAAACTCTTTCAGCAGGGGAAGTAAGAAGGGACTATGTAAACTGCCAGAGGGGAAAGGAGACTCAGACTAATTCTACTCAGAGCCCGCCTACAGCAGCACAGATTAGCAGCAGCACCAAGGGGGACACATGGAACCAGAAATAATGAAAAAGATATTGTGTTACAAACACTGGAAATTATTTTAAAACAGCTATTAAGAAAATCTCAGGACATTTTGGTTTAAAATTATTTATGGGATAACGTCTTTATTAGAAGGCCACAGACTGATGTCACTTCAGTATAATGAATATGAAATATTATCACTTGTAGACACCTCTTTAAAAGGAGATTTCTTGGCTATAAAATACTCTCCTTTGGCTTAAATTGTAAAGATTAACCCCTTTCCAACATCCACCCTATAAACATGGCGGAGGTCGTGGGGGGGGGGGGGGTCACAATATATCACAATATAGCATTATTTAACCGAAGCGGTGTAAAAAAACATTTGAATAAAAAGTTATCAAAAAAATCTCATGAACCCCAAATTGGTACCACTAAAAAGTACAGTTCGCCCCGTAAAATGTAAACCCTCATACCGCTCAATCGACGGAAAAACTAAAAAGTTACGGCTCTCAGAATATGGCGACACAAATATAAATAAAATTAGAACAATTAGTTTTTGCCTTGTAAAATTTGTAAAACATAAGAAAAATAATATAATTTTGGTACCGCTGTAATCATATCGACTCGCAGAGTAAAGTTAACATGACATTTTTACTGAATGGTGATTGCCGTAAAAACTAAATCCCCAAAAATATTGAGGAATCGATATTTTTTTCCCATTCCACCCCACAAAGATTTTTTTTCCGGTTTCTCAGTTTATTATATGGTACAATAAATGGTGCCATGAAAAACTACAACTTGCCTCGCAAAAATCAAGCCCTCATATGGCTTTACCAACAGAAAAATAAAAAGGTTATGGCTTATGGAATGTGGGGAGAAAAAAAAAACTAGAACGAAAATCCGAAAATGGCTGTGGAAGGAAGGGGTTAAAAAACCCCAATGTATTTGACTTACCTTATCAATAGTAAGCCATGCCCGAACTGCCTGCTGTTTCCAGTCCACTCGAACAAAATCTATGTGATTTCTGCGTGACCAAAGCGAACAATCGCTGCCAACTTCAATGATATTTCAACCGTGAAAAAACACTGATGTGGTCATGTGATAGGACGTCGTATGAACCTATAACCACCACAATATAGTGTGCTGTAGTTTCTTAATAGGAAACTCTAACGAAAATATAGTAATTATATTTGTCTGAGTATTGGTATTTGCCACCTGCACTTCTATTGCAGCGCTGAAGAGGGAGCAAGAGGCCATCTGCCCCGAAGAGCTGGAGAGAGTATAACTAGGTAAGTGGCTTACATTTATTGAGCGGGGCAGGGGCATATACAACTGTGTCTCTGTGTTTCTTAACCTCATGGTATTGAAGAATTTCTTGCCCTGGGTGACTGTGATGTTGGAATGAACTTGTAACATAAATTATTTATATTCATGGTTTATTTTAACATGAATTCATCTCCTTGTCCTGAATTAGCCCCTTATTGAAGTAATATCTTCTGTAAAGAGTCACACCCTAACTCTACATCATCTGCACAAATAATAAGAATCAGGAAGATTTACAGAGCCGGAGGAATGTTATCAGAACAAGAAGCCGTGATACATGTGAAGACTGTCAACCTGTATTAGCTGTAGAGCAGTAGTCACACCTTACAGTACACCAAGACTGATCGTTATATCCTATACATACTGCTCGGTTTATCCAGTCTCTCCCACAGATGGTCCACTCTCAGTACACACCCAAATCCAACATAAACCAGAAGCCATCCTTGACATAGATATGGCTAGAGATGTCCCCTTGCTCTTCTAGGGTTCAGCATTATGTGATATATCATGGGCTATAAGATTTTTGCAGTGTGACAGATATACACTCATCATTTGATGTGGAATTTTACATTCTCAGATTAGACGAAGGCTTCGTTCACATCTGCGTCAGGGCTCCGTTCAGGCGTTCCGTCTGAGCTTTCCGTCAGGGGAACACATGAACGGAACCCTGACTGAAACAAACTGAAACCATAGGTTTCTGTTTGCATCACCATTGATCAAAACTACCCTTACACAACGGAGATAAACGGAAACCATTTACACCGGATCCGTCACCTTTGAAATCAATGGTGATGCAAACAGGGCTGGCCATAGGATAGATGTGGCCCCCTGGGAAATTTTCATTCGGCGCCCACCCTTATCATAAAAAAAAAAGTATAATGCCCCCCACAGTATAATGCCCTTTATAGTGATCCCCACACAGAATAATGCCCCCATAGCTGCCCCATACAGTATAATAATAAAATGTAATAATATATCACAACCACTTTAAGGACAGTATTTTGTCCTCCAAGTGTGCTCACACAGTATAATGCCCCCTAAGTGCCACACACAGTATATTGCTCCCTGTTG
The DNA here is from genome assembly GCF_050947455.1 of Rhinoderma darwinii. Classification (NCBI taxonomy): domain Eukaryota; kingdom Metazoa; phylum Chordata; class Amphibia; order Anura; family Rhinodermatidae; genus Rhinoderma; species Rhinoderma darwinii. The sequence continues at coordinate 46,387,854 of NC_134690.1, read as the reverse complement.
TGCCCCTACACCGTATAATGTCCCCTTAGTGGCCCTCACACAGTATAATGTCCCCAAAACAGTATAATGCCCCCTCTCCCCTCCCCTGGGTGCCACACATAGCCCCCCTTGTAGATATTGCCCCCCCTGTAGATTCTGACATACAGCCCCCCTGCAGATAGTGCCATACAGCCCCCCACCTCCCCCTTATAGACAGTGCCCCCCATCTCCCCATTGTAGACAGTTCCATACAGACTCACACCTCCCCCTGTAGATAGTGCCATAAAGCCCCCACCTCCCCCTTGTACATAGTGGCATACAGCCCCTCAAACAAATAAAACATAAAAGTTTTTACTCACCTAGGCCACGTTTCCACGACAAACGGAGCTGCTCCACAACGGGATCCTTGCGTAGGCCGGCGTGATCCAGTGACGTCATCACGCCGGCCTGTACAGGTATCCTGTCTCTGTGCCTGATAGGCTACAGGCCAAATGGCCTGTAGCCTAGAAAATGGGAGATATCTCCCTGCTCTGCCATAGTGTTTAATGGTATCTGCATCCTAAGGATGCAGACACTATTGAACGTGGCGTCGCTATCGCTGCAGTAGCCGTATCGGCTGCTAGCGCCTCAACCAGGCATGGGGGGGACCCGTCCCGGCTGGCGGCATGGGCCCCTTCACGCCACGGGCCCCGTAGTAGCCGCTATGGCTGCTACAGTGGTAGTTACACCACTGCAGAGAATGAGCGCCCAGGTGGAGAGGCAGCTGCAGAGTCGCCAGGCCCGGGCGCTTCAGAAACACAAGTAGGGGAAGGGAGCCAGGGCAGCGCTCCCTTCCACCTGCTTGACTGATGCGCCCTGTGTGATGGCACAGGTCGCACACCCCAAAGGCCGTGCCTGACCTTGTATGCAATCGATCATTTCATGACATTCCATTTAATACTCTACAACATTAGTACGCCAGGTTATGGGCTACCACTACCAAAGCCTTACTCCCACGACTGTATCTGATTTTGTATCAGAAAAAAACTGATGCAGCGGACCGTTTTTCATTTTTGCTTCCGTATGCCCGTTTTTCCCATCCATTAAAAAGGCTCATTATGTCACTTATCACAATTTTAGTCCCAACCTTCTGAAGACACCCAAGGAAGGTCACATGATTGCACAGATTTTTCTCTCACTTCGATAGACTTGAATGGCCTAGTCTAATCTTGAAAAACTGACCAGAATAGGACATGTACTGAGTTTCTCAAATCGGACACACTGATCCGCTAAACAGCTGTGGGAAAAGCTACATTGACTTGTATGGGTCAGTGTGCTGTCCGTTTTTAAAATAAACATCACACTGAGGAGAAAAACGGTCATGTTAGGCTTCATTCACATCAGCGCCTTGGTCCCATTCATTCGTTCCGTCTGAGCTTTCTGTCGGAACGGGACCCTGACTGACACAAATGGAAACCATAGGTTTCCGTTTCCATCACCATTGATTTCAATGGTGATGGATCCAGTGCTAATGGTTTCCATTTGTCTCAGTTGTGCAAGGGTTCCGTCGTTTTGACAGAATCAATAGCATAGTCGACTATGCTATTAATTCCGGCCAAACGACGGAACCATTGCACAACTGAGAGAAACGGAAACCATTAGCACCGCATCCGTCACCATTGAAATCAATGGTGATGGAAACTAAAACCTATGGTTTCCGTTTGGGTGAGTCAGGGTCCCGTTCCGACGGAAAGTTTCAACGTAACGGAGCCCTGGCGCAGATGTGAACGAAGCCTAAAGACGTAGTCTTGTAGCATCCAAGGAGTCAAATGTTATCTACATGTGCTCCACCATGGACTCTTATGATTAGTCTGAGGTTAGAGAGTCCCACTGTCCAATATTGTGTCTAATTCAAAAACATTGATCTGCATAATATTTGCTGCACAGCTCAACCGTGGTATACAAATTGTGGAACTAGCAGCTAACTACAACTTGACTACAATCTTGTGGCTTGGACAACCAGCAGTAGGACTCAAAAACAGATGCAAACACGGGGGAGGGGGCAGTCAATACAGCCATGTTGTATAGTTTGAGCCTAAAGTTTGGCCTTATGGTAACCTTTGGTTGTGCATTGCTAGCTGTAAAATATCAGTAAATGATTTCTCAATAATAATAATCACATGCAAACCAGACACATCTGAAGGTGTACAGCAGATGAAGGGGCACTAAAGAAGGCATTATTACTGTATGGGGGCACAAAAGGAAGTATTGTTACTGTATAGGGGCACAAAGAGGGCACTATTACTGATGGGGCTCTATTACTGTGTGAGAGCACAAAGGAGGCACAGTTACTGAGTGGGCACTTTTATTGTGTGAGGCATTAAGGGGTGCATTATTACCTTCTTGGGCACTGTAGATGGGGAGTTTGGTTAGAGGGCGTGGTATAGGTGGGGAGGATGCTGGAAAAACAAGGAACCAACATGTCTGTGTGTCAAATTCTGCGGAGACAAGTTGTGGCTGGAAGAAATCATCATATCGGTCTGGGCCGGATGGAGAAGAAAAGGCAAAGTGAATGACTTTAATCAGAGAAAATGTTGCCTATGAGTCACTAGACATAACTGTACTGTATTCACTTATATGGTCTGCAGAGTGCCTGTGTGGAACTAGTATCTGCCACTATATGGTGGTATTATTCCGTCACTATGTGGTGATAATATGTGGTTATGGTGTGGCGGTATTATTCACTAACAGTATGGTGGTATTATTCAGTCACTATGTGGTTAATATTGGTCTTTGTACAGTGTATTTTGTTCAGTAATATTATGCTAATATTATTTATTCACTATGAGGTCGTGATGTGGAGGTATTATTCAGTAACAGTATGGGGGTATTATTCAGTCACTATGTGGTTATGGTGTGGCGGTATTATTCAGTAACAGTATGGGGGTATTATTCAGTCACTATGTGGTTATGGTGTGGCAGTATTATTCAGTAACAGTATGGGGGTATTATTCAGTCACTATGTGGTTATGGTGTGGCGGTATTATTCAGCAACAGTATGGTTGTATTATTCAGTCACTATGTGGTGGTAATATGTGGTCATGATGTGGCAGTATTATTCATTAACAGTCTGGTGGTATTATTCAGTCACTATGTGGTGGTAATATGTGGTCATGGTGTGGAGGTATTATTCAGTAACAGTATGGTGGTATTATTCAGTCACTATGTGGTGGTAATATCGGTCTTTGTATAGCGGTATTATTCAGTAACAGTATGGTAATATTATTCATTCACACTCATTCACTGGTGTGGCGATATTATTTGGACCTTGTATTGTGTTCAGTAACAGTATGGTAATATTATTCATTCACTATGTGGTCATGGTATAGCGGTATTATTTGGACCTTGTATAGTGCCATTATTGGTAATATTGCGCTTTGTATAGTGAGTTGTGTTCAGTAACAGTATGCAAATAATAATCAATCTCTATGGTGGTAATATTTGGTCCTGGTATAGTGGTATGATTTAATAACACATATATATATATATACATATATATATATACATACACACACACACACACACACACACACACACATATATATATATATTTTTATTTATTTCGTTTTTTCGACCTGAGAGGGGGACATGCTGTGGACTTTGAAGCTTGCAACACTCTAAGGGTATGTTCACACGAGGGCGTCCATTACGGACGAAATTACGGGGATGTTTCAGCCTGAAAACATCCCCGTAATTTCAGCCGTACCGGCATGTGCAGGCGCTTGAACGCCGCGTCAATTACGGACGTAATTGGCGCTGCTATTCATTGAAGTCAATGAATAACGGCTCCAATTACGGCCAAAGAAGTGACAGGTCACTTCTTTGACGCGGGCGTCTATTTACGCGCCGTCATTTGACAGCGGCGCGTAAATTACGCCTCGTGTGAACAGACAAACGTCTGCCCATTGCTTTCAATGGGCAGATGTTTGTCAGCACTATTGATCCGCTATTTTCGGACGTAATTCGGGGCAAAAACGCCCGAATTACGTCCGTAAATAGGCCGTGTGAACATACCCTTAACGCGCTAGAAAGCAGTGCCTCAACTCTCTGCAGACCGCTGTTTAAAATGACTGCCTTGTTGATACAATATTTTAGTATTTAAGGCGGCCCCTCTTTTAAATTTGCTCAGAGGCACTTTGTCTTAAACCGGCTCTGGCTACAATGTACCCCAGGCTGATAGTTTGCTGCAATGTTGTAGTACAGGTAATAAGACGTATCAGAAGATGAGATTTGCGCTGCTGACGTGATTGGTATTGCTTACACTGAATACATTGTAGCTATAAGTTTTAGATCTGTACAAGTTTTCAGTATATGATGTAAACAAGAATATTTATATCAAATTATTGCAAGAAGAGATCTTGAGGTATTAAAGTGTAGCTAATAGTTTGACAAACGTCTGACATGTCATAGTGACATGTCAGAAGTTTGGATTGGTGGGGGTCCGAGCACTGAGACCCCCACCAATCGCTAGAACTAAGCAGTTGAAGCGCTCAGCCGCTTCGTGTCTGTTCGACTTTTTCCGGGAATAACTGTATCGGTGTACGGACACAATAGAAAGTCTATGAGCCCGAACTCCGATACATCTGCTTTCCGGAAAAAGCCGAACAGACACGAAGCGGCTGAGCGCTCACACGAGCACTTCAGCTGCTTCGTTCTAGCGATTGGTGGGGGTCTCAGTGCTCGGACCCCCACCAATCCAAACTCCTGACATGTCACTATGACATGTCAGAAGTTTGTCAAACGTTTAGTTACACTTTAACACTTAAAATGTATTATAAAGTTGGAGAACTTTGAACTATATAGTGATTACACTTTGTTTACATTAGGCTGGACAACGTCTATTATAGGAAAATTCCATTTACAAAAAGTAGCTGAGAATATTTTATGTGGGGGTTAGATAAATATTTAGTCATATTGATATTTTACTATAGTTGTGATGATTTTCATTGGAATTTTTCTCAGATCATATATATCTGTACCTTTATCGGGTTTAATGATGACTATTTAAATTAATTTAAAATATTAAAATCACTAATATTCTTGGGTGTATATATTTCTTTTCTATGGCCAGTTTATACTATCGCCAATCTAAACCACAGCATATTCTCACACTGGAGTATTTATTGAACTACATATCCTAAAAATGTGAACAAATGGTACTGGGTCAATGACAAAGCCTGTGTGTGTATTCTTATTCTGGAGTCAAAAGGCCAGAGCCCCCTGCTAGCAGACAGTGACTGACTAGATGTAATACCCTCACAGCAACTCATTGCATAACCACAGATAGCGCAAAAAAAAAAAGATAAGGATGCACTTACCATATATAAGAACCAAACATAAGCTGTACTGCACTACCGCAAGATAGGTGACATAAAATCAATACAATTCTTTAAAGTTTGTCAGATTTTATCAGGTCCTACTCACTGACAATGAAGAGTTTTTGAACTTTCTTTAACTCATTTATAATTTTTTTTAAAAAGACCTTCTTAAAGAGAAACTTCCTTCTGAAAAGATGACAGGGCCAGATCTGCAGTCCTGGCCAAAAGTTTTTGAGACTGATTTTTGTTTTCACAAAGTTTTGCCGCTTCAGTTTTCATAGTGGCAAATTCCATTAACTCTCGGTTGTTATGAAGAGTGATCAGATGAATAGCAAGTAATTGTCAAATCATTCCTTGCCATGAAAATTAACTCAATCACAAAACCCCCATTTCCACTGCATTTCAGACTTGCCAGAAAATGACCTGCTCACATAATTTCGGTGAACTCGTCAGCTCTGGTGAAAGTAAAAACGAGGACAAGGCAGCTGATATCACTTTGTCATGCTGATCGAAGTATAAGGGCTTTAAAAGGGGAATGGTGCTTGAAATTATTGTCTTCTTCTGTTAACCATGGTTACCTCCAAGGAAACACGTGCAGTCATCATTGATTTGCATCAAAAGGACTTTACTGCAAGGAAATTGCTGCCTGTAAGATTGCCCCTAAATCAGTTATTTATCGGATCATCGAGAACTTCAAGGAGACAGGTTCAATTGCTGTGAAGAAGGCTTCAGGGCGCCCAAGAAAGTCCAGCAAGTGCCAGGACCGTCTCCTAAAGACGATTCAGCTACGGGACTGGTTCAACACCAGTGCAGAGCTTGCTCAGGAATGGCAGCAAGCAGACGTCAGTGCATCTGCATGCACCCTGAGGCGAAGGCTTTTGGAGGCTGGCCTGGTACCAAGAAGGACAGCAAAGAAGCCACTTCTATCCAAGAAAAACTTCAAGGACTGATTGACATTCTGCAAGAAGTACATAGATTGGACTGCAGGGAAACAGGGGTAAAGTTATTTTCGCTGATGAAGTCCCCTTCATAATGTTTGGGACATCTGGAAGAATGATTGTCCGGAGAAGAAAAGGTGAGTGCCACCATGAGTCCTGTGTCAAGCCAACAGTAATGCATCCTGAGGCCATTTATGTGTGGGGTTGCTTTTCATGTAAGCGAATTGGCTCACTCACAATTTTGCCTAAGACGGTCTTCCTAGAGTAGTGCTTGTTACGATCTGTGGGTATGTGGACCCACTGGGCAATACTGGGATAGCAGCTGGCCAAACAGTGTACCAAGTCAATGTATATATAGTCCAAGCACAAGGGTACCTATGGTAGTTCAGACAGTAGCAACGGCTAAGCTCAGATGGGACCTTGGCAGCAGACACCAGGCGAGGTGTAACACAGCAGGCATGACCAATGGCACAACACGACTCCAACTTTCTAAGGCAAAGGAACAAAGGTAGCACGGGATACAGGATACAGGTAGCAGGTACGGGAACACTGGGAACAGGATAACTCTAAGGGACCATTTGCAAGACTAACACAGGTAAACACAACAATGCACAGGCAATGAGCAAAGGGGAAGGGGCCCTTCTTATAGTCCAGGGTGATCATGGGCTAATAGATGATTATTTTCATGTGCCGGGAACGAGCGTGCACGCGCACCCTACGGCACACAGCAGAATGGAGCGGAAGTGAGCGCTGGCGTCTCCTAGGGAGGAGATGCGGGCCAGCGCTCACGGATCCATTGGCTGCGGCCGTCGGGGGTGACCGCGGCCGTGGACGCTACAGCGCTGAAATGAAAGACCTGCGGCGGGAAGTGACAACACAGCGTGAACTCGCGATTAAAGATAAGATCACACTGGGCTGTGAAGAGAACTCTGACGCTGACTGGACAGCGTCATACAGAAGATATTACACCGCCCAGAGTGAAAAGCATGAGTAAGAGCGTGTTCACATACAGTTCCTTCTCAATGAATTGGAATATCATCAAAAAGTTAATTTATTTTAGTAATTCAATTCAAAAAGTGAAACTCATGTATTATATAGATTCATTACACACAGAGTGATCTATTTCCAGCATTTTTTTTTTTCATTTAATGTTGAGGATTATGGCTAACAGTTAATGAAAACCCAAATTTAGTCTCTTATAAAATTAGATTATATAAGCCCAATATCAAAAATGATTTTTAAAACTAAAATATAGGCCTACTGAAAAGTATGCACAGTATATGCACTCAATGCTTGGTCGGGGCTCCTTTTGCATGAATTACTGCATCAATGCGGTGTGGCATGGAGGCGATCAGCCTGTGGCACTGCTGAGGGGTTATCAATGCGGCGTGGCGTTCAGGCGATCAGCCTGTGGCACTGCTGAGGTGTTATGGAAGCCCAGGTTGCTTTGATAGCGGCCTTCAGCTCGTCTGCATTGTTGGGTCTGGTGTCTCTCATCTTCCTCTTGACAATGCCCAATAGATTCTCTATGGGGTATAGGTCAGGAGAGTTTGCTGGCCAATCAAGCGTAGTGATTCTGTGGTTATTATACCCGGTATTGGTACTTTTGGCAGTGTGGGCAGCTGCCAAGTCCTGCTGGAAAATGAAATCAGCATCTCCATAAAGCTTGTCAGCAGGGGGAAGCATGAAGTGCTCTAAAATTCCCTGGAAGACAGCTGCATTGACTCTGGGCTTGATCTAACACAGTGGACCAACACCAGCAGCTTGGATTGAGTGCCTCACCACTCTTCCTCCAGTTCTGGGACCTTGATTTCCAAATAAAATGCAAAATTTACTTTCATCTGAAAACAGGACTTTGGACCACTGACCAATAGACCAGACCTTTTTCTCCTTAGCCCAGGTGAGACGCTTCTGACGTTGTATCTGGGTCATGAGTGGCTTGACACAAGGAATGCGACACTTGTGGCCCATGTCCTGGATACATCTGTGTGTGGTTGCTCTTGAAACACTGGCTACAGCCGCAGTCCACTCCTTGTGAATCTCCCCCAGATTCTTGAATGGACTTTTCTTGACAATCCTTTCAAGGCTGCGGTTATCCCTGTTGCTTGTGCACCTTTTTCTACCACACTTTTTCCTTTCTCTCAACTTTCCATTAATATGCTTGGATACAGCACTTTGTGAACAGCCAGCTTTAATAGCAATGTTCTTTTGTGGCTTACCCTTCTTGAGGAGGTTGTCAATGACTGTCTTCTGGACAACTGTCAAGTCAGCAGACTTCCCCATGATTGTGTAGCCTACTGAACCAGACAGTTTGACCATTTAAAGGCTTAGGAAACCTTTGCAGGTGTTTGTGTTGATTAGCTGATTAGAGTGTCACACCATGAGTCTACAATCTTCAACTTTTACCCAAAATTCTAATTTTCTGAGAGACTAAATTTTGGGTTTTCAACTGTTAGCCATAATCTTCAACATTAAAAGAAAAAAAATGCTGGAAATACATCACTCTGTGTGTAATGAATCTATATAATATGAGTTTCACTTTTTGAATTGAATTACTGAAATAAATTAACTTTTTGATGATATTCTAATTCATTGAGAAGGACCTGTATATCAGTTGCATCAGCTTTTTTTTTTTGTCTCTCAAGTGATTACAACTGATGTAAAACTGTATCAGTTGCCATCAGGCTTTTTTTTAAAAATTTTACTACAAAACCATCAGTTGTCGTTAGTGGTCATCCATTTTTAACATCAGTTTTTACCACAATGGTACACCAAGAAGATAGTCTAGGGGCTGAAAATGTGCCAATTTTATCAGAGTGGTGCATAGCTTGTGATAGATTGGATACATTATAGATTAGATACTTGTGTACCATGTCAGGGCTCTTCTTCTCTGCTACGGCCTCAGCGCTACACTGAAGCCTGAGACACACATTGTAATGTCACGTGTGTCATATTCAGTGCAGCGCCAAGGCCAATGCCAAGAGAGATAGCCCAGAAGGCAACAGCTGTCCACTGACGTTACCTCAGATCAGATTCAATCTTCAAAGCAGCCTTGTGAGCCTGCAAAGACGCCAAACACTAGCCCTAACTTCAGGGAGTAGCTATTTTTTGTCGCCTTTACAGCTACCCAATCCCACCCGCACCTCCTACCCACCTCACACCACGCAGGGTTTGCTGTTGTTTCTATTCACACAACAGGGCTCGGGTGTCGGCCATTGAAAACGGCCATCTAGGTACATTTTTGACGGCTGTTTTGCATCGGTTCCGTATCCGTTCCGTGTCCCTGTCTTCCGTTTTTGACAAATATTTAAAAACAGATGAATTTCATGTGTAGATAATGAAACAGTGCCCTCTGTAGATAATGCCGCAGTGCCCTCTGTATATAGTGCCACACACCCCTGTAGATAATGTGGAGGTGCCCTCCTGACTGCCACAAACCCCCCTGAATATAGTGCCCCACACCCGCTGTAGATAATGCCACAGTGCCCTCTGTATATAGTGCCACACAGCGCCCCCTGTAGATAGCGCTAGCCCCCTTACACTGTCAATAGCGCCACTGAAGCTCCCTCTTGCAGTGGAATCCCCGGCCAGAGTATTGCCGACGCTGTGGCAGGGGATTCCCTCAAGGAGGATCCCCTGACACCACCGTCCATATATGTATAGTGACGTCAGTGGCTACTCCTTGAGCGGAATCCCCGTTGCCGACTCTGACGTCAATGTCCATATATGAACTGTAACCTCAGGGGTTTCCTCTAGGAGCGGAATCCCCTGACGTCAATGTCCATATATGGAGAGTAACCTCAGGGGTTTCCTCTAGGAGCGGAATCCCCGGCCAGATCATCGGCAATGGGGAGTCCGCTCAATCAGTAGCCACTGACATCACTGTTCATATATGGACAAGTGACATCAAGGGCTTCTCTGAGCACAGCGCTTAAAGTAACCCTGTGCCCGGGGAGTCTTCCGCGAGCGGAGGAACTCCCTCTGCTCTGAACTAATTCTGAAGCAGGGAACTGATAGTTCCCTGCTTCGGTATTGGGTTCACCAGCCGCCCAGGACAGCGGGACACCGCTCGGTATCCGGGACTGTCCCACTGAATGCAGGATGGTTGGGAGGTATGACGTCAGGGGCTCCGTCTGGATCGGAATCCCGACAATGCTATGACCGGGTATTCCGCTCCTAGCGGTAACCCCTGACGTCACTGTCTATATATGGACAGTGGCATCAGGGGCTCCTCCTGGAGGGAATCCCCGGCCAAAGCTACAGTCGTACTATCTACGGTGGGGAGGGGAGTCACTAAATTCCGCTCCTGCTCACATCCACCTTCCCACCGGGTGCTGCCGGAAGGTGGATGCGACAGAACTCATCCTTCCACAGTTAATTAAGATAGGATACGGTGCCGGACCTCCCTGGGAGCCGGACCCAAAAAATGCTGCAGGCAAAGTTTTTGGATCCGGCTTCTGCACAGGTCCGTACGGCGGCACAACGCATGTCCCCTGGGCCAGAACAGATCCCATAGAAAGCTATGGGATCAATTTTAGCATCAGTTTCCCTCAGGCTGTTCTGCAACACGCCAGAGGTAAACTTGACAGGGGCAGCAGACATATGTGAACGGTCCCTAACCTCCAATTAGCAAGTATAGCCAAATTAGCATATTTAGAAAAATGCACGTAACTTTGCAAATAATAAACGTTTTTGAAAATGTATTACACTGTAGTTATCAGCATCATAGCACCTATGAGATTAGTTAGGAGATGGGGAATTAATAAACTAGTGACAGATCCTCTTTAAAGCCAGATTTCCGGCGTAGAAAGGTCGCAAATTGCGCTAAGACATTTTGACGTTGCCTCTGGCACTTTTCCTAAAGTAGGCAGGGTTTTTTAAATAGGCGTGGCATGTCTTAGCCTGACAAATTTACTATAATTTACACCAGAAACTGGAATCCATTATATCGTAAATCTACGACAGCCGATTTCCTTTTTGGCGCATGGACGGCCAGATGTGCGCCTAATTTATTAAGAGGTATGCGCCTTTTAAGAAATTAGACGCAGATTACAATTTTAGATTTATGCGAATTAGTTTCTTAATAGACAACTGGGCGTTTTTTACCTTTTTACCAAGTGGGCGTTGTGAAGAGAAGTGTATGACGCTGACCAATCAGCGTCATACACTTCTCTCCATTCATGTCCATTTGTATTCACTGCACAACGTGATCTCGTGAGATCATGCTGTGCTGTCACATACACCCCCATTAAGTTTACTGAAGTGTCTTGAGAGTGAATAGACATTGCCTCCAGCCAGGATGCGATGTCTATTCACACTCCCGACACTTCGGTAAAGTTTCTGTGAATAACAGCACAGCGTGATCTCGCGAGATCACGCTGTGCTGTGTAAGTCCCACACAAACTTTACCAAAGTGTCATGAGTGTGAATAGACATCACATCCTGGCTGGAGGCAATGTCTATTCACTCTCAAAACACTTCAGTAAACTTAAGGTGGGTGTATGTGACAGCACAGCATGATTTTGTGAGATCACGCTGTGCAGTGAATACAGATGGACATGAATGGAGAGAAGTGTATGACACTGATTGGTCAGCGTCATACACTTCTCTTCACAACACCCAGTTGGTAAAAAGGTAAAAAACACCCAGTTGTCTATTAAGAAACTAATTCGCATAAATCTAAAATTGCTCAAAAATTATAGTTTTTCAAAATAAAAACCATTGTTATCTACATTACAGCGTCAATCACATTATGTAGGAGATAGGGCACTTATAATGTGGTGACAGAGCCTCTTTAAGGCCTAAAATAGGCTGGTCACTAAGGTGTTAAAGCAAAATTCAGGTTAAAATACAATACAAAAAAGGCACCATACAGCACTCTGACACAAAAATACTATACTAAAACTTTTTTTAAAGGGATACTACATCTACTTATTTCTTCTTATTTAGTGTTAAACCTAAAAAAAATCTACCCATCCCCTCTGAAATAAATCTGTCAAGTCCTTGTGTTTGCCCATTTGATAATTGCTGTTCAAATAGAAGCGAAAACAGCCATACACCACAAATTTCAAGGACGTGTAAAAGGGACAGATATTGAACTAAAGATAACATTAAACAAATTCAGATTTTAAAAAGACAGGGTTTTGAAAAAAATATAATAATAATGGGTCCTTTGTAAATGTCCCTTTTTTTTTTTTACTCAGTTACTTATATATACTAATCTCACTCTTGTTATTATAGGGCGTCTATAGGTAACAAGATACCGTAAAGGAAGGCATTTTCCGGAAAAACAACTTTTTTTCTTAATGATAAAATGTAATATTTTTCTATTTGCAGAGCTGATATAAGAGTTGAGTATCTTGACCTTCACAGTTGAAAGGCTGCACACAGGGTTAAAACATATGGAAAATATCACAATTACTTATTTTTTTTACAATTTTTATTCATATTGTGTTTTTATATATATATATATATATATATATATATTTTAATATACTTAAAAGGGTTGTTGGGTTTAGAAAACCCATTTTCATATACCCTATTATGGAATTCTGAGATAATACTGGGGTCCCATGTTCAGGATCCTCATCTCCTGACCAGAGTGAAGAGCGGTTACAAAGTGTGTCTCTCGCCTTGGAGGATCTGTCCTGTATTACACAGTCATCCCATTGATGTTAATAGACACTGAGTAATGCTCCATTTCCCCTGTTGTGGTGCTACAAGGAAATTGAACACTACTGCTATGTTTCCCAACAGATCACAGCTGATCGCTGGGGGTCCCAGCAGAGGGACACTTTGTGATCTGCTTTCTAACAATTAGAGATTGTTTAAAGAGTTTAAGAGTATATTATTTCACTATTTTTTATTACATATATGTTTATTTATTGGGACCCTGATCAACTCTAATGTATTTCTATAAGCGTCAGACCTTTGTTTCTATGACAGAAAGCTCTGAATCTTTGCTTGCTCGGCATGCAGTTGCTTAAAAAATTCTGGCCTCCTGCGGTCGCTGATAGATGCAGTTTACGAAATATAAATCCTTTCGGCTCCCGTTGAGTTTAAGTGGGTATTTGTATTTCTCTATCAGGGAAACAGAGATCTGATACGCATAGAAATACATATAAGAGTTAACATGAGGCACATACTGCAGTGGCACTGGGTACTATTAGATGAGATATATATATATATATATATATATATATATATATATATATATATAGCCTCTTCAGTGTACTGTATATTAAAATTGTAGGGGTCCAAAAGTAAAGGCATAAGTACTAACCGCTCCTCCAGAATGATTTTAGCAGCTGTGCCCGCGCGCCATTTACCATGCCGATGTCTATATCAGACATTAGCAAAGACCCCCATATTGTCACTTGAGGGAAGAGATAACCTCAGTGTCATGTAGACGTATGGTCGGGATTGTGGTGCTGGCTAACATCCACATGTACAGCGATTCCAGTGAAAAAAAAACATCAGGGCTGATTATGGCTAAACAATCCTGACATCTTATCTAAAGCGATTTCTACTTCTATTTCCAGCTATGTAGGAGTATGCTCTTAATATATCTCTTTTCTCCTTAGATTTTAATATATATACACATATTGAATTCCCCGATTTCTATTCTTTTAAACCACTGATGTAATTTACCATGTACGTTTTATTTATGATCATACTTAAATTGTTATGTGCACTATTTGGATTGCCTGCATCGCCCTTTTTAACTGCTTTTTACACTGTTTTTTTCTTGTGAGATGTGGCTATTGTGACTGCCACTCATGATGTCATTATGGGTATTTTGGCTGGGTTTTTTTTTTTGCTTTAAAAACCACATTCTATTTGGTGCCTTATGTATATGGTCTGATGAAGACGCCAGTTCGGTGTCGAAACGCGTCACCCTATTAACCTTATTAAAACTGGAATTACGATTTATTTACTGGATGACATCCTTTCATTTGTGATGAAGTAGCGCTAATTGGCTTCCATTTTTTCCCCCTGGAAAGCTACATGGCGGAACCCTGCTGTCCCACCGGTTAGGAAGCAGCTGCAACTACATCATTCTTTGCTTACAACCAGTATTGCGCCTGGATACCGCACAACTTGCCCAGGTGAGTTTCACTACTACACCTGTGTCGTGTCTCTTTCAAATTGTATTTGGATTTCTGCACCATGAGGAGCTTTTTTCTTTAGATAAGATTTGGTAATCTGTAACAAAATTAAAGTGACTGCCCGCCGTGACACTTCACTAAGGGCCCTTTTACACCGGTCAATTATCGGGCAAACGAGCGTTCACAGAACGCTCTTTCCCGATAATTGCCCTGTCTAAACAGGGCAACAATCAGTGGATGAACAAGCAAACGCTCATTCCTTGACTGATTGCATCGTTTAAAATTCCGAAAATATTATCGTCTTCGACAGCACATCTCCATGTGTAAACAGGGAGACCCGCTGCCGACATGATAGAAATGTATGAGGACCAGCGATTGTAGTAACACAACAAATGAATGAGGATGAGTTGTAATACCATGAACAGTTCATAGACAAGAGTGGCGCTGTTTCTGGAAAAATAGTACATTCTTTTTCTCTAGTCGCAGACAACCCCTTATGTGTCACTGTTTTCTTTTACTTTTCTTTTTTCCTGCTGATCTTTCTGAGCCCCCGAAATTACTGCACAATAATTAGGCGTGTAATTGCGTGTTTTATGTACCTACACTTGGCGCATCTCTAAAATTAGAGTTTACACCCAGGCAGCTATTATTTTCTTTTCTCACAGTAGCAATCGGATTTAAGTGTTCTCTTTCCAAGATCGACTGGAACAGACAGAGACATTTTCTGGTTAAATGTTTTTACTTTTTTGTTCACTGGGACTATCAACATCTGGACTACTGTGTTCAGCCCCAGGCAAACACTACAAGAAGCTGGAGATCTGAACAGGATACATTTAATCTTTCTAATGGAATGATGCTCAGCCAAGATAAACTTCTCAGCAGAAATATATTTTACGTTCAGACTAATCCCACCACCGTCAGGTGTAAAGAAATTCCTAGTTGTCAATGAAGAACTGAGCTCCTGGAGATGACTCAACGTGGTAGGAGAGGTTATTCCCTCTCAGAACAAACAAGAAACGTTGGTGGGACATTCCTTCCACTAAATATTACACGTAAGATGCCTGCAGACAAAAGAGAGCAATGAATCAAAGCTGTCGGCCCAGGCTTGGCTGGTGGGACGTTGGCAATCATGCGTGTTTTTGGCAATGAAGAGCCACGTCAAGTTTCCTTCTTAAGGACACAGAGGACCTTGGTGTTAAAAGACAAACACAAGGGCTCAACCCTGATTGATTGATAAAGTTCTGTAAGGTAAATTAAAAGGTCACAAAACGGCTTCCTAATGACTTGTAATGATGTATTGGAATGTACTGGCATCACAACCCGCTAGTTAGGCCTAATAATACTTAAATGGCCCCTATAGCTTAGAGGGTCATTAGCTTAGAGGGGTCATTAGCTTAAAATGAGCTGTGAACATCAGACCTTGCAATATAACCACAACAATCATCCATAAAACAGTAAAACAGGATATTGCCTCATATGTCTAGTATACAATATGATTAGTGTACAAAAAAAGCAGAGATGCACTAAAAGAGGTAACATATAATGTAGAAAAGTGGTAGTGATGGGAAATGTCAACTCCGTTTTGAAATAGGCTTATATACTGACGCCATACTTTACACCAATACATCTAAAACACAAACCGAAGCAACTTTACAAATAGAAGTATGGAGAGCTGTAAGTCTCCATGGTTACAGACTACAATTAACCCGTGTGTAGTCTGATGCTGCAGTCATGTGTTACTCCCAACCATCTGCCATTCTTCTTCCCACTCAGACAGAAGAGAGCAACACGACTGAGATCAGATTAAACACAATTAATCAAAGAGGTTCATGCTGCATGATACATTTGATAAAACAGAATTTTGGCCCATTTTGAATAGTAGATCTGCCCTATTTTTTCCAATCTGTAACCATGGAGACATATAGCTTTGCATAGGACCTGTAAACACAAAAATGGAGAGGATATTAATAATCAAGACTATTTGCAACATATGCTTTAAGCCGTTCTGGAATTATTTAAGATATGTCAGTCATTGTGCAGCATATTCATAAAATGTTTTGCAACATTTTCAAGCCTATAAAACAGGCAGAAACGTGAAATGAATAGCTTTCAGATGTATATACATGTGCTACATCGCTTACACTAATTTGTAGGAATATTACAGTATTAGCATGGATGGATTACACAGTGCAGGGCTTGTTACAAGACATTGCTCTGATAACTGTACTTTGCCTGAAATCAGTCCAGCACCTGTGTGTCCATCACATGACCAGGACAGAGTTTATTATACACTGGGAATAAACAATGAAGGTTCCTATTGAATGACTGCAAGAAGAGATCTTTAAAACCGTGAGGACTTGATACACAAAATATGTTGGAAAATTGTATAACTTTACATTAGGCACTTTATAAATCATAGAAAAAGGCCATACCCAGTGGCGTAACTACCGCCGTAGCAGCAGTAGCGGCTGCTACGGGGCCCGCGGCATGAGGGGGCCCGTGTCACCCGCCGGCACGGGCCCCCACCATGGCCGGAGGCTCCGCTAGTAGCCGCTATGGCTGCTACAGCGGGACGCCACTGAACAGTACGGCAGAGCAGGGAGGTATCTCCCCGCTCTGCCATTAAGCAAAAGACATGTATCCCCTATCCACAGGACAGGGGATACATGTGTGATCGCTGGCAGCGATAGGGAGAACGGGGGACTGAAAGTCCCCTGAAGTTCTCCATCACAAACCTCGGACTTCCGGGGTCTGTGGCTTGTGTGCATGCGTGACCAGCGCTCCATTCATTTCTACAGAGCTGCGCAGACGCCGGAAGTCAGAGGTTAGTCATGGAGAACTTGGGGGGACTTTCAGTCCCCCGTTCTCCCTATCGCTGCCAGCGATCACACATGTATCCCCTATCCTGTGGATAGGGGATACATGTCTTTTATTAGGACACACTGTAGGTCGCATTTTTTTGGGAGGGGGGACGCTGTATGGCGTTCTCTACAGGGGGGGGGGGAACGCTGTATGGCATTCCCTACAGGGGGGGGGAACGCTGTATGGCGTTCCCTACAGGGGTCGACGCTGTATGGCGTTCCCTACAGGGGGGGACACGCTGTATGGCGTTCCCTACAGGGGGGGGGGACACGCTGTATGGCGTTCCCTACAGGGGGACGACGACACTGTATGGCGTTCCCTACAGGGGGACGACGACGCTGTATGGCGTTCCCTACAGGGGGGGGACGACGCTGTATGGCGTTCCCTACAGGGGGACGACGACGCTGTATGGCGTTCCCTACAGGGGGACGACGACGCTGTATGGCGTTCCCTACAGGGGGGGGACGCTGTATGGCGTTCCCTACAGGGGGGGGGGGGGACACTGTATGGCGTTCCCTACAGGGGGGGGGGGACACTGTATGGCGTTCCCTACAGGGGACGACGACGCTGTATGGCGTTCCCTACAGAGGGGGACGACGCTGTATGGCGTTCCCTACAGGGGGGGGCGCTGTATGGCGTTCCCTACGGGGGGGGGGGGACGCTGTATGGCGTTCCCTACAGGGGGGGACGCCGTATGGCGTTCCCTACAGGGGGGGGGGACGCTGTATGGCGTTCCCTACAGGGGGGGGGGGAACGCTGTATGGCGTTCCCTACAGGGGGGGGACGCTGTATGGCGTTCCCTACAGGTGGGGCTGTATTGCGTTCCCTACAGACCCCCCCCTGTAGGGAACGCCATACAGACTCCCTGTAGGTAACGCCATACAGTCCCCCCTGTAGGGAACGCCAGACAGCCCCCTCTGTAGGGAACGCCAGACAGCCCCCCCGTAGATAACGCCATACAGCCCCCCCGTAGATAACGCCATACAGCCCCCCCGTAGATAACGCCATACAGCCCCCCCGTAGATAACGCCATACAGGCCCCCCCCCCCGTAGATAACGCCATACAGCCCCCCCCCCCCCGTGGATAACGCCATACAGCCCCCCCACGTAGATAACGCCATACAGCCCCCCCGTAGATAACGCCATACAGCCCCCCCCTAGATAACGCCATACAGCCCCCCCCTAGATAACGCCATACAGCCCCCCCCCCCCCCCCCCGTGGATAACGCCATACAGCCCCCCCACGTAGATAACGCCATACAGCCCCCCCGTAGATAACGCCATACAGCCCCCCCGTAGATAACGCCATACAGCCCCCCCCGTAGATAACGCCATACAGCCCCCTCTGTAGATAGCGCTATACAGCCCCCTCTGTAGATATCTACAAAGGGGGCTGTATGGCGTTATCTACAGGTGGGCTGTATGCCGTTATCAAAAGGGGGGGTTTGCAAAAAAGGCACTATCTACAAGGGTGGGGGGTGTGTGACACCCGGGGGAGGGGGGGCCCCAGTCAAAAGTTTGCTATGGGGCCCAGTCTTTCCTAGTTACGCCCCTGGCCATACCTACTGATACAATAGCAGATAAAAACACAGCAGGGTGCAGACAAGCCACAATGTTACATGGAGGAAGATGGCACAGATTGCAAAACAATGATGAACAGTCACTATCACACCTATCATCCCTGAGGGGGTGGCTGTTTAGTATTACAACTGTGCACAGATAAGGCTTCTACAAGGTGCCAGTCACACAGTTACGTGTAGTGCACCATGTTGGTTAACAGCTTATTAGTTACTATTAGATCAGGCGGCTGCCCAAGTGCATTACATACAGCACTGACACCCTATTCTCCGCCAACATCACAGGGTCAATATTTTGGCCAAAATACGCAACCTCGCCAAGGGTCCTCATCGTCTTGCAAGTCCTTACACGAACATTACAAACAAATCACAGAAAATGGGATGAAATTGACATAACCCTTTCCGCCACAGCCATTTTTCCGCCTCACCTTCCAAATCCAATAACTCTTTTTCCCCCCGTCAACATAGACATTTTTTACTTTTCCATCGATGGAGCGGTGTGAGGGCTTGTTTTTTCCAGAGTGAGATTTCGTTTTATTGGTGCTATTTTTGGGGATATACGACTTTCTGGGAAACGAAGGAGGCCATTCTGGTGTTTTTTATTTTTTTTAAGGCATTCGCTCCGCGGGTTTAAGGGAATCTGTCTGCAGTTTTCATGCCTCAAAACTGCTAATAGATTCCCTTGAAATAATGTGATATTGTAATAGTTTGGACTTCTACAGACGCAGAAACACCAAATTATGTTTATTTTTTACATTACTTTAGGGGGAAAACAAGAACAGGTTTGTTTTTTCTTAGGCTCTGTTCACATCTGTGTTGGGGTCTCGTTCTGATGTTCTGTCGGAGCTTCCGTCAGAAGGGGACCCTGAACAGACACAAACGGAAACCAGGGGTTTCCATTTCCATCACCATTGATTTCAATGGTGATGGATCCGGTGCTCATGGTTTCAGTTTGTCTCTGTTGTGCACCGAACCCGTAGTTTTGCCGGAAGCAATAGCGTACTTGACCCCAACGCAGACATGAAGAGAGCCTTACTTTGGTATTGCGTAGTATTGTAATTTTACAAGCACATAATAAGCCCTGTCTCTAGTAGGGCTGAATAAGAGCACAAAGATGGCAGACCTGGAGGCCCTCATTAGGCCCACAGGCTGCCATGACAACCATCGGCACGCTCTCTTTCTAACAGCTTAGATACTGCGGTCACATTATAGTTATCTCCGATCCCGGCCGTTGCAGTGAGGTGTCGGTTGTAACATACAGCCTACACTTGCTGAGTATTGAGCGTGCTCAGTCTGTGAGCCCGCTCCATACTCCCGCTTCCAGGACATGATGTAGAGTTATGTCAAATATCAGGATGGGGTTTAAATCACAGAAAAAGGCCATACTTAGGGCCTGTTCACATCACCGTTGTCTTTCCGTTGAGGGGTTCCGTCAGAGCTTTCCATCGGGGGAACCCCTCAACGGAAGGCAAATGGAAACCTTAGCTTCCGTTTGCATCACCATTGATCTCAATGGTGACGGAAACTTTACTAATGGTTTCCATTTGTCACCGTTGTGAAAGGGTTCCGTTGTTTTGGCCGAATCAATAGCGCAGTGGTTTCCCCCGACGGAAAGCTCCGATGGAACCCCTCAACGGAAAGCAACACTGACGTGAACCCAGCCTAACTGATACAAGAGCAGGTCAAAAAACTAGTTCCCAGCAGGATGCAGACAAGATACAATGCTACACGGAGGCAGATTGCACAGGTAATAGGCGAAAACACATAAATTGAGCGCATCTCCCCCAGTTTTTTAAATATAGTAGAAGGACAAATTTCAGGGCATTTTATCAGGAAACATCCTAGTAAATGGATTTGCAAATACATAACAGTTTATTTGTGTGTGAACCCGGTGTGTTATGTGTCCAATGTGATCTGCATGGTACGCGGTTTATCTCATCTCTTCCCGGGCTCTTATACATTATTCATAGCAGTAGACAGATTTATCACTTTGCTCTGTAGTTCCCGGTAGCAAAATTGCAATAGCCGATATGTTTAATGTGAAACAGACAAATATACTGTACATCGTCACATTTGTATTCAAACATGGAATTACTGTTTTCGATTGCCTTGCATTTATCCATATCCTCATATCTGGAGGGGGAGGGGTACTAGAACTTTTTCCATATAGTATTTCACCATTAGACCCCATTTATGCAGTAATTTTAATACATATATCTATTTCTACATAAAAAGTTGTAACTTTGTAAATACATTGAATTACTTGTGCAGATCCGAGTTACAGCCTGTATTATACTCCAGAGCTACACTCACAATTCTGCTGGTTGTTTTTGAAAGTAGTTGATAAGCATTTCGCCAGACACCCCCCTAATAACTTAGCTAGGCTTCTATATAACGTAGTGGGACGTTTACAGTTTGCATACAGAATTAACCCACGAGAATGTGAGTAACTTTGTAAATACATTGGATTACCTATTTTGTAATGATCTCGAGTGACAGCCTTCTCAATACTTTGCTTTAAGCCTCATTCAGAAGGCTGTTATTCGGCTGTATTATGGCCACAAGTCCTGCCCAGACCACAGGTCCAATGAACAGCATCATAGGAATCCATGATGCGATCAGTTTGGGTCATCAGACCTACAACCGGGTTTGGATTGTGGACAATATACAGAGGCTAAATTGTGGCCCCCTGATTTTGGCCCCCATAGCGGCCCCCTGAATGAGGCTTTAATGTTTCTGCAATTCCACGTTATTTCATGTTGTGTTCTGGATTCATATACATGGCTGCTGTCAGACAATGGTATACCTTCATGTCAGACATGTGACTAATTTTAACTTAGCTCCCACAATGCACTGCTTTCTTGTAACAGGAATCCAGCAGAAACTGAATTGACCTATCTGTCTATCCAATAACACATCATGTAATTGTGAGGGTATGTGCACACACACTAATTACGTCCGTAATTGACGGACGTATTTCGGCCGCAAGTACCGGACCGAACACAGTGCAGGGAGCCGGGCTCCTAGCATCATAGTTATGTACGATGCTAGGAGTCCCTGCCTCGCTGCCGGACAACTGTCCCATACTGTAATCATGTTTTCAGTACGGGACAGTAGTTCCACGGCGAGGCAGAGACTCCTAGCATCGTACATAAGTATGATACTAGGAGCCCGGCTCCCTGCACTGAGTTCGGTCCGGGACTTGCGGCTGAAATACGTCCGTCAATTACGGACGTAATTAGTGTGTGTGCACATACCCTAACAGTGATACAAGATAAGAAAAGCAAAGTTACTATGTTGTTTTCCACAAAATACTTCTAACACCTATCGTAAGGAAATGTTGATAAATGTACAAATGCCGGGGGTCCTGAATCCCGTGGTATAGAGGAGTTTTAATGGAGCGGCAGTTGAGGAGGAATGGGGATCTAGGGATCGGTGGAGGTCCAGCGATCATACATTTATCATCTTTCCTGTGCATAAGTGATCAATGATTTTAATGGGAAAACTGCTTTAACTTTTTATGTAGCTGTAAACTGTGGTATATTGTAAAATGTTATTCAAGAGCGGAGTGTTCCTTTAAACTAGAATTAAATTTGGTCTTTGGGTGCTGATCCAGCGACTGCAGCTACAAGAGGTGGGTGAGGGGGACATACACTTCTCCACATGGAAGAGTATGTACATGTATATATATCCATTCTATAATAAATATATGCCAGTTTTGAAAACTAATTTGTGCACAGAAAAATTCCCATTTGTATTATTATGGAAGGTGTCTGAAAACTCTAACTGTTCTTTAATATACAGATGTAGCAGAGCTGGCAGGTTAACTTTGCGGTTGTGTTCCAGTTGCAGTAGTGCCGCAATTTTATCGTGACTTGTGTGGGAACAAAAACCATTGTGGAGCCCTAGACTTAACAAATTTGTTGCATCTTATTCCAGCTTGTTTCCTATTAAGACTGGCATATGAAACATTAGTCTTAATAAATCACGCCCAAAAGCTTTACCTGCAGTGCTATGGAAAAACCTTAGATTATGCATCATGAGATCACTACACATCGTGTTTAAGGACAAACTCGGCTCTGCTACATCTGTAATCATCGTCAATTAACCAATCAATTTAAGAGCAATTTCGATTTCGATTATTTGTGACTATCTGCAGCATACGTGTGACCTGACTGCAGCTCGAGAAGGTGGAAATGTCGGGGTGACAGCAGTGTCAGGGTCTTTTATCACAACGCTTCCTAGTCTAATCACAGTCATTAAAGCAGCATGAAGCATTTCCACCGAAGGGTATTTGTAAAACTCTACCATATAATTACATGGAGAACTAAAAAAAAAAAAGCTATCAATCCAGAGCGACCTGGAGGAAATAATGATTGATGGGGATAAGGGCATTTCCTTTGAGATAATAACTGGTTGCAGAAGCTACAACTCCTCCGGGATGCAGCGAACTTTCTACTAATGGTCAATAATGATGTGACAACTGGAAGACAAAGAACAACAAAACCAGAAAATTTAGGATTAACTATAGGGTGACTACACTGAGCACTCTCCACATCCGCAACACGGAGCGGCTGAGCGTGCACGTGTATGGGAGAGTCGGGAGGAACAGCTGTCGGCTGAATGAGTGTTTCGCCGACAGCTATCTAATGTTTATGAGCTAAAGGGGTTTCCCACAATGAACATTCATCACCTATCCACTGGAAGGCTATGTTCACACAGGGCGGACACACTGCGTAAAAGCACACAGCGTATAAGCCCTGGCCGCCACAGGGAATTCTGGCCGAAAAACCGCACCAAACTGTGGTGCAGCTTTTCTGCCGGAATGTCTGCTCCGGAAATCCTGCACCGAAAAAAAAAATGGATACTTACAATGGCAACCCGTCTCTGGGATGAAACAGAATTCTGGCTAAGGATAAGGTTTTTTTTTCTGAGTTGCGTTTTTTGCGGTGGAATCGCTGCTTTTCCGCTGCAAAAAAACGCATCATCTGCTATTTGTGGCGGATTTTAACTCCCCATTGAATTCAATGGGGAAAAACCCACAATAAATAAGCAGCGTTTACGCAAATACAATCGACATGCTGCGGATTAAAAAAATTCCTTTCAGCATTTACGCAGTGTGTGGATGACATTTGTTTAAATCTCATCCACTTTGCTGCTATTGTATTATGCTGCGGATTTTTCGCAACAAAATCTGTTGCGGAAAATCTGCAGTATTCACGCTAAATGTGAGCTTACCTGCTAAGTGATAAATATATGATTACTGGGGCCCCACCACTGTGACCACCCACCCACCCGTTCTCTAGAACGGGCGTTCCAATCCACACTACAAAATCAGAGTGAGAAGAATTGTGAATGGGGCGGCGGTCGTGCACGTGCGCTGCCAATCCATTCAGTGTCTATAGGGCCAATGGAAACAATAGAGTGTAGCGCTCGACTGTTTCCGTCAGCCCTCTAAATATTAAATGGAGCGGCAGCGCACATGCGCGATCGCCGCTCCATTCGTAAT
This sequence comes from Rhinoderma darwinii, assembly GCF_050947455.1. Taxonomy (NCBI): domain Eukaryota; kingdom Metazoa; phylum Chordata; class Amphibia; order Anura; family Rhinodermatidae; genus Rhinoderma; species Rhinoderma darwinii. The sequence goes on along the minus strand of NC_134690.1, from coordinate 46,363,524 downwards.
CCTCCTTTCCCCGATCCGTTACAGAGATCGGTGGGGGTTCCATTAGTGGGACCCCCAGCAATCATACATTTATCACCTATTCTCAGGATAGGTAAAACATTTTCATTGTAGGAAAACCCCTTTAGGGTGCATTGGCTACTTCGTTAAAAATTCATCAAAAATTGCGGCAAAAGTGCACATGGTTTTACTGCCATTTGGCGCAGTTTCCCACGCGCTTTTTGCCTGTGCGGTTTTTACAGGTGAAACTTGAAAGATAAATGTGTAAAAGCGCATAGGCAAAAAGCTCATCGCAAACCACAGAAATTCACGCTAAAACCACGTGAGTTTTTGCCACGATTTTTGATGAGTTCATTACCCAGTGGCCAAACACATCTCATCTAAATGCATCCTTAGGCCTCCTTCACACACAGAATTTTTCAGGCAGTTTAAACTGCAACAAAAAACGCTTCGAAAAATGCCAGCATTATTATAATGTAACATGCGTCTTTAAGGGGTTTTTAGTGACGTTTTTCATTTGGTGTAATTTTGTGCATGCTTTTTTCAGGCGTTTTCTGAAGAGAAGCCTATAGAAAAAATGCCAAACCCAGAGAAAGCTGCGTTTGGAAAATAACGCCATTGACCACAAAATTGCCTAAAAAAAAAACAAAACACAGTTGTATGTAGTGCATTTGATATTTGACTATACACTTTACTTTAACATCTGATGTTCGGCTTTTTCTTCCCCTTTGTTTATAGCCCTGAACCAATGTTTTCGCGTAATCCTAAATCTGCTACGAGTTCCTATTAGTGATAAAAGTGAAGGTTATAAAAGAGGCTTCCCTGGGTCGCATGGCTGGCCCTTTCCCCGTCTTACCTTTCTCCAATCTTCTTGTCTCCCCCCTTGGTGTGGTACCTAAAAAGGAGACGGGGAAATTCTGTGTCATACATCACCTTTCTTTCCCCAAGGGTCGTTCAGTTAACGACGGTATTAGCAAGGAATTAGCACGGTTTCCTAGGTCTCCTTCGACCGGGCAGTGGAGTTAGTTTGTCGCGCTAGGCAAGGTGCCCTCGTGGCGAAATCCGACTGATTTTTCCGGCAGGGGTTGTTGGGTCTCATTGAGCTTGATTTTATCTTCCTATTTACGCGCTCGCACAGGCGGTTCTGTTTTTATCTCATGAAGACGGTAGCCTGCTTACCAAGTTTCAGCATTCCTCTGTCCTTAGAGGCTCTGTCACCAGATTCTCAAATCCCTATCTCCTATTGCATGTGATCGGCGCTGCAATGTAGATAACAGTAACGTGTTGTTTTTTGTTTTTTTTTAAACGTTCATTTTTGGCCAAGTTATGAGCTATTTTATATATATGCAAATGAGGTTTGAAATGGACAACTGGGCGTTTTTTTTTCGTTATGTCCAACTGGGCGTGTATTGTGTTTTTAACTGGGCGTGTTTACGTGTATGACGCTGACCAATCAGTGACCAGTCAGCATCATACACTCCTCTACATTTATTTACACAGCAGCGATGTGCAGCCGCATACAGAGAGATTAACGTTAATCAAGTGTCCTGATAATGAATACACATGAAATCCAGCCTGGACGTCATGTGTACTCAGAATCCTGACACTTCTGACTCTTTTCTGTGAGACTCCGGCAAGGGAAGCGAGATCTCGCGAGATTACGGAGGTAAACGAGATTTCGCTTCCCTTGCTGGAAATCTCACAGAAAAGATTCAGAAGTGTCAGGATTCTGAATACACATGACGTCCAGGCTGGATTTCATGTGTATTCATTATCAGGACACTTGATTAACGTTAATCTCTGTGTATGTGGCGGCACATCGCTGCTGTGTAAATCAATGGAGGAGTGTATGATGCTGACTGGTCACTGATTGGTCAGCGTCATACACGTAAACACGCCCAGTTAAAGACAATACACGCCCAGTTGGACATAACGGAAAAAAAACGCCCAGTTGTCCATTTCAAACCTCATTTGCATATATATAAAAATGCTCATAACTTGGCCAAAAATGAACGTTTAAAAAAAAACAACAAACGGTACTCTTATCTACATTGCAGCGCCGATCACATGCAATAGGAGATAGGGGTTTGAGAATCTGGTGACAGAACCTCTTTAAAGAGGCTCTGTCACCACCTTATAAGTGGCCTATCTTCTACATAATGTGATCGGCGCTGTAATGTAGATTACAGAAGTGTTTTTTATTTAGAAAAACGATAATTTTTGATGAAGTATATAACTTTATGCTAATGAGTTTCTCAATGGACAACTGGGTGTGTTTTTACTTTAGACCAAGTGGGCGTTGTACAGAGGAGTGTATGAGGCTGACCAATCAGTGTCATGCACTTCTCCCCATTCATGTACTCAGCACATAGCAATATAGCTATATCGCTATGTGCAGCCACATAAACACTATAACGCTACTCATGTGTCATGACTATGAATATACATTACCTCCAGCCAGGAGGTGATGTTTATTCAGAATCCTGACACTTCTGTAGCGTCTCTGTGATTTACAGCACAGCGAAATCTCGCTGTGAATGACAGCTTACAGCGTAATCTCGCGAGACTACGCCTGCTATGCTGTAAATCACAGAGAAGTGCAGAGAAGTGGTCAGGAGAATGAATACACATCACATCCTGGCTGGAGGTAATGTATATTCATAGTCATGACACATGAGTAGCGTTATAGTGTTTATGTGGCTGCACATAGCGATATAGCTATATCGCTATCTGCAGTGTAAATGAATGGGGAGAAGTGTATGACGCTGATTGATCACTGATTGGTCATCATCATACACTTCTCTCCACAACGACCACTTGGTCATATAGTAAAACACGCCCAGTTGTCCATTGAGAAACTCATTAGCATAAAGCTAATATAGGTTATAACCGTCAAAAATGATAGTTTTTCGAAATAAAAAACACTGCTGTAATCTACATTACAGCGCCGATCACATCATGTACAATATAGGCCACTTATAATGTGGTGACAGAGCCTTTTTAAAAAGTCCCTGGTGCATGCTGCCTTCCCCCCGGGCGAATTTGGCACCCACTCATATCACATAGGTGCAGCTACCACTGCCAGTGAATTGGGCCTTTACGACAAAGAGGTTTGGCACATTGGGTGTTGGTGCTCTGACTGTTTCTCTGGCTATGTTCGCACTGATTTGCTTCTGCACTAACTTTCTTTCTTTTTCAGGTTACCGGCCATCCGTGTGGATTTTGGGCCATTCGTATGTTTTCAGGGCAAAGCGCAGAGCGGCCATCGGGCCTGGTGGTGTGTCGTTGGGCTTCCTGGACGCAGAGATCTATTGGAGGGGGCTACCAGGCCTGAGACGACTGCAGGCTCTGCCGGAGGTGGTCGATATTAATAGGCACAGGTTGGTGCCGACTGTGTTGGTGATCCACATCAGTGGAAATTACTTATGCCCGGTTCGTCTTGGCGAATTGATTTTGCGTCCTTTTTTTCCCGAGTTTCCGTGGCAAAAAAACGTTTGAAAACGCCTCCCATTGATTTCAATGGAAGGCAGAGGCGGTTTTTTCCCGCGAGCGGAAAAAAAAGCTCACAGGTAAAAGCGACATGCCCTTTCTTTGGGCGTTTCCGGCTTTGACATAAAGGCATTTTTTTAATGCGTTTTTTGCCCGCGGCGCTCAATGGCAGCGGATGAAAAGTGCAGCAAAAAACGCGGCAAAGAGAGTGCAGGCAGGTCAATTTTTCTGCCTGCAAAAAACTGTGTGAACAGGGCCTATTTCTGAGGTATTTGGGATCCAGTGCTCTTTTTGGCTTTATAATACTGATGCAAAATGAGAGCTTTATGAAAACTAACAAAACATGCCTTGTTGCCCATAACAACAAATCATTTCTTGTACTTGTCTAGTAAAATGAAAGCAGTGCAGTGATTGGTTGCTATGGTCAACAAGGCCAGTTTTCATGTCAGGGTATGTTCGCACGAGGTCACGTACGTATTTCGGCCGCAAGTACCGGACCGAACACAGTGCAGCGAGCCGGGCTCCTAGCATCATAGTTATGTACGACGCTGCAGGACAACTGTCCCATACTGAAAACATGATTACAGTACGGGACAGTTGTCCTGCAGCGAGGCAGGGACTCCTAGTGTCATACATAACTATGATGCTAGGAGCCCGGCTCCCTGTACTGTGTTTGGTCCGGTACTTGCGGCCGAAATACGTCCGTCAATTACGGACGTAATGACCTCGTGTGAACATACCCTCAGGGTAAGTTCACACAGAGTTTATTGACATGTTTTTTGACGGAGAAACCGCATCAGAAAAAACCTCCCATTTATTGCAGAAACACCATCTCACGTGAAGAAGCGACATGCCCTATCTTCGGACATTTACGTCTCTGGCACAGAAAGCGTTTTTCGCTGAGTTTTTTGTCCGCAGCGCTCAATGGCCGCGGGCAAAAAATGCCACAAAAATCAGCGTGCAGACAGATCAAAATCTGCCTCAAAATTCCAAATGGAATTTCCAGATTTTCTGCCTGCAAAAAACTCCTTGTGAACCCAGCCTTAGGCCTTATTCACACGAACGTGTATTACGTGCATGCTACGCGAGTGGAAATCACGCGCGTCGCACAGACTTATGTAAGTCAATGGGGCTGTTCTGACAGGTCGTGATTTTCCCGCAACGTATTCCCGCTGCGTAAAACTCACGACATGTCCTATACTTGCCAGTGTTTTGCGCAGCACACACCCATTGAAGTCAATGGGTGCGTGCAAATCACGCTCGGCACACGGAAGCACTTCCGGGTGCCGCGCGCGATTCGCTCAATAGTAGTAAAAAAAAAATAATGAAAACAGAAAAGCAAAACTCAGCGGAATACGCTTTCTCTGCCTCCCATTAATGTCAATGGGAGGTCAGAGGTGTAACCGCGCAAAGATAGGGCATGTCCCTTCTTTCTCCCGCGAGGCGGTTTTACCGCTCGCGGGAGAAAACCACCCCCGCCTCCCATTGAAATCAATGGGAGGTATTTTCGGACGGTTTTTGACGAGTTTTGCGGAGCAGTTTCCGCGCCAAAATACTCCGTGTGAACAGGGCCTTAAACGGTTTTTATAAATAATGCCTATAATGACCAAACCTGCAATGTCTGAACGAGGCCTTATACTCCTCTTTTGGGTACATTCACACCCGACAGATTTATTGCAGACATTTCTGCGACTGCAAATCTCTTCAATACACGTGAATGGCGTTTTCCTGCAGCATGAACATGATTTTCTGCAAGTTCCATTGAGATGAACGGGACAGTGACAGAAATTTGCTGCGTGTGAACCTACACTCTTGCTCCTTTCACAGTCTAAGGCTCCATGCACACGAACGTGCTTTTGCGGCCGCAATTCCCCCGAAAATCCACGGGAGAATTGCAGCCCCATTCATTCCTATGGGGCCACGCACACGACCGTGGTTTCCAGTCCGTGCATGGCCCAGAAGCCCGGACCGCAGAAAGAACAGGCAAGTCTTATTACGTCCGTGTTCTACGGTCCAGGCTCATAGCAAATAATGGCCGCGGCCATGTGCACGGCCCGCGATTTGCAGGCAGTTTGCGGGTGACACTCCGCCCCCGGCCGACCCGAAAATCACGGCCGTGAACATGGCTACGATCGTGTGCATGAGGCCTTAGGCCTGATTCTGAAGAACGTGTACATTTTGCGTCCACACAAAGAGGACCGTATTTAACGTATTTCAGTTCTGTGTGCCATCCGTGTGCGGAACGCAGTTTTTTATGTCAGTGTTGGTGCATTTTTTTTTTGTTATTTTGTTTTCTCAGCATTTCTTTAGCAACTGTTGCTGTGATTTTCACACACCCAACAGGACTTCAATGGGCGACGTGGTCTGCAAAACGGACCAGAATAGGACGTGCAGTGAGTTTCACGCAACGGACACACGCTGCGTGAAAAACAATGCATGTCTGAATAGCCCCATTGAATTGCACGAGTCTGTGTGCTGTCCGTTTTTTTAACGGACAGCACACGGACATATACGTTCGTCTGAATAAGGCCTAAGGGTTACATTGCGGAAAATCCGCAGCAAATCTCATCCACATGCTGCGTAAATGATAAGCAGAAAAAACGCACACAAATTGACCTGTGGTGCGTTTTTTTTAATCCGCAGCATATCAATTGTATTTGCGTAAACGTTGCTTATTTGTTGCGGGATTTCCCTGTTGAATTCAATGAACATACCCTTAGGCTAGTGCTACACAGCAACATCAAATCACATGAGCGTCGCCCGACAAAAAAAAAAAAGGGTATTTTTTGCCGATTTGATGTTGCACAGTTTTGGCCGTGATTTACATTTCTGTCTATGGAAAGCACGTCACAAGCGTCATGCGACCTGCAACCCAACGTCCAGCCAGTCGTATTAGGTTGAATATCGAAATAAAACAACATAGGAGATCATTAGCTGCGCTGTCGCAAGCGACATGGCGATTTTCATGTCGCCGTGTAGCCCTAGTCTTAATCCGGACAAGCTGATCAGATACGCCAAGACGACTTGGGCAGCTCCGGGTTCTGCCTGGATACACTCATTCATCTCTCCAATGGTCAGCAGAGGCGCATGACCCTGGGATTACACAGCTCGTCCTATATTAACCCTATTCTAAATTTTTATTAACACCCCTTCCCCTTTATTCTCCCGTCTTATCTAACCCCGTGGCCACACCTTGTCCCCACCCCACTTACACTTCCCCAGTAAAACACACCAGACAGTGGGTTGGATAAATTCGGCCACAGCAGCCATTTTATTATTACCATAAACACTGCTTTATAAATAAAACGTAACGAGGAAAGGGGAGTCCTTGGAGCTACCAATTTGGCGCCAAACTGCCCACCTGTATAACTACTTACGCCCAGCCGTCTCCCTACAGGCTCAGAGGCACCTTTCTAATCCGCAGTTGGCGTGCCAAGGATGAAAAACCGCTCCCCGGGACAGCACCCAGCAGGAGCCCATACCCATGAGCAATTGTGTAATTGTTAGGGACCATACCTGTGATGAATCCCCCACTTCAATTTACCACCAACTACAAGGACCCCCAATCCGCCATATTGCCACCGTGACTCCACACCGTTAATGTCACCACCAGCCGTCCCCTGTAAAAGAAAAAAGACCAGCAATACCGCGAAATGACAACACAAAACAAACACTAAGAACCAAACCAACAGAGAGGAAGGGCGGGACAACGGCTAACGGTCCCTCTGAATGACGCAAAGCTGCTGCTCCTCACCCTATATGCCCTCCTTAACCTACGTCCCCTTTATGCCACCACCCCCTCATTCTCCCGCTCTTCCAGAACCCTTTAACCCCTACTTCTCCAGTAACCCTGGTCATGTTGGCCCTCCCCCAACGTGTGTCCAGGCCCTTGCTTTAGCGGTGTTTGGGGGGGGGGGGGGGGGGGGGTGCTACAGCCGCTTCTGCGGTCCTCCCGAGAACGACATGTAGGTTGAGTTTTAGGAGCAGAGCCATTTTCGGCAACACTGATTGGTAGAGAGCTGCGCACTAACCGGGTTCTACTCCTGAGGCGCCGTTCAGCCCCTATGTTGTACAGCGGGCGCTCTGCGTGCGTACTGTTTTAACCCTTTATGGACATCTTACAGATGTTCTTATTTAAAATAACAGTCTCATGACAATGACCCTCAGTCTCTATAATCACAATAACAATTTAGTTGAATTTTCTTTAAGGAGACACTCCAGTCAGAAGTAAAACTGACTGTAAATTGCAAATCTATAGTCATCACACCTGGTACCCTCCTCCTCCCGTACAATTTTGCCACCATTCCAGGCCCGTTTTTATCTTTTTCGAAAATGGCTTCCACAGTCTCAGAGCACGTTATGCAAAACGTTCTCAGGAATTTAGACATGCCCCCCCCCCCTCCACTTGCCCCCAACGGGGATAACATCCGCCCTAACCAAACTGCGCTGGCCCAACAGAGAGCATTGAAGAGGGGTCTTAGTGTATCTTAGTTTTCCTACAGCCCAATTCACGCCAAAATTTTTTACGCTGAGGTAGAGGCGATTTTTTTTTTCCCAGGCGATTTTTGTTTGCTCACGGAAAAAAAAAAAAAAAAAAGCGTCATGCAATATCTTGCAGTAGTTTCCACCTCTGCACCCTCATTGAAATCAATGGAAGGCGGGAAAAAATGTGCAGTTCGTTTGGAGTCCGGCGTTTTGTCATTGCCTACATTTAAAAAAAACACGTAAAGAAGAAAAGAAAAAAGAAAAATGGGGTCAAAAAAGCTCTGCCTCAAAAACCTGGAAGAAATTATGAGGCAAATATTTTGTGCTTGGCAAAAAGCTTTGTGTGCACATACCCTAAAAACACTGTATACAAGGAAGTCTAAAACGGTGGCGCCCATTTTGGAAGGATGACAACAGGGGCCCGGAACGCTGGAACGTAGGCAGGATCGGCCAACAGGTATAATGTCTATATATTTGCAGTTTGGAGTCAAAGCTTTGCTTCTGATTGGAGGGTCGCTCTATTAAAATTCCTTTAATCTGGCATTAACTGATATAAAAGGCGTAGGAAAATGAAATATTCGGGATTATCAGACAGAAAACTAATGTATCGTATGGGTAGACCACCGCCCATAATGTATTATTAGCACTATTTTGTCATTTCAGCGCGGTCTTCTGATTTCACAGATTATTTTGCAGTTCTGTGAGGTAAATATATCAAATACATTTCTGGATTATCAGAAACCGGATGAAATGGCTAAATACAATTTATATCGACATGCACAGCAATTTATTTTTTCTCTGTATGGCCCGGAAAGTCGGAAAGTCTGGCATCCAAAAAATGTACGGTAAACTTCCTCTAATCTGTCATAATAAATAGTGTTGGATCATCATATATTCTGGACTATTGGACTTTTTTTGTGACGGTGAAAAACATCCAGGAAGACAATGCATGTACTATGGTTTGTTGCCTCAGGATAGATTATCCGTTCCATCTTGCGGTATTTCAAACTGTTTTGTAGATATGTGCCGGACTACCAAATGTCCAGTTAAAGGCATGGTATGCTGCATCTGTGTACCCTGTCGTTTAGTGTATCCATATATGTTGTGCACATACTGACTCCATACAGTTAACGATACCCCCCAGCGCTATACACTCAGCGGCCACCAGGCGGCGCGCTCCTCGCCCCGTTCTGCCAATTGCTTATTTATTTACAGAGCGGCTGCAGACTCTCCAGGAACACGGGCTGCGCCTTCCTCTCATCAGCCCACACGCACCCAGGAGGCTGGAAGAAAGCCACAGGCTGCCAAGTAGGACGACAACTAAGTCACTTGTAGCTCCATAGGGTCAGTTTACCGTATGTATTATTTACATGGGAACAGGCAGCAGCCCAGTGCAAAAATACAGAGTGCGGCAAACAATGCAGATAGAGCATGCAGATCATAGGGAGCACAGGTTACACAGGATACAAAGTTTGCATTTGCAAACGACGGCCATTCAAAACACAAAGCATGCATTGCATATTATTACACCGACTGCATATTATATAACAGCATGCATTGCATATTAGACTGCATATTATATAACAAAGCATGCATTGCATATTAGACTGCATATTATATAACAAAGCATGCATTGCATATTAGACTGCATATTATATAACAGCATGCATTGCATATTAGACTGCATATTATATAACAAAGCATGCATTGCATATTAGACTGCATATTATATAACAAAGCATGCATTGCATATTAGACTGCATATTATATAACAAAGCATGCATTGCATATTAGACTGCATATTATATAACAGTATGCATTGCATATTAGACTGCATATTATATAACAGCATGCATTGCATATTAGACTGCATATTATATAACAAAGCATGCATTGCATATTAGACTGCATATTATATAACAAAGCATGCATTGCATATTAGACTGCATATTATATAACAGCATGCATTGCATATTAGACTGCATATTATATAACAGTATGCATTGCATATTAGACTGCATATTATATAACAGCATGCATTGCATATTAGACTGCATATTATATAACAGCATGCATTGCATATTAGACTGCATATTATATAACAAAGCATGCATTGCATATTAGACTGCATATTATATAACAGCATGCATTGAATATTAGACTGCATATTATATAACAAAGCATGCATTGCATATTAGACTGCATATTATATAACAGCATGCATTGCATATTAGACTGCATATTATATAACAGCATGCATTGCATATTAGACTGCATATTATATAACAAAGCATGCATTGCATATTAGACTGCATATTATATAACAGCATGCATTGAATATTAGACTGCATATTATATAACAAAGCATGCATTGAATATTAGACTGCATATTATATAACAGCATGCATTGCATATTAGACTGCATATTATATAACAGCATGCATTGCATATTAGACTGCATATTATATAACAAAGCATGCATTGCATATTAGACTGCATATTATATAACAAAGCATGCATTGCATATTAGACTGCATATTATATAACAGCATGCATTGAATATTAGACTGCATATTATATAACAAAGCATGCATTGCATATTAGACTGCATATTATATAACAAAGCATGCATTGCATATTAGACTGCATATTATATAACAGCATGCATTGCATATTAGACTGCATATTATATAACAAAGCATGCATTGCATATTAGACTGCATATTATATAACAGCATGCATTGCATATTAGACTGCATATTATATAACAAAGCATGCATTGCATATTATTACACCGACTGCATATGATAGAATACCGCCTGCACATGCTATTACATAAGCCGGTGTATATGTGAGCGGAGGCTGCAGCAGGCAGGATGCTGAACAATGTACGGAGGAGACAATGATCTCACACACAGCGCTGAGCCCCCCTCCCCTGATGACAGGCTGTGTGGCCGGCACCATCCCTGCCCTCCCATCTACTGGGTGATAAGCAGCAGGCTCACATTACCAGCCGGAGAAAGGAAAGAGGACAGTCGAGGGGAGGGGGAGGCATTTTGGCGCTAAATATCTAGCACCTCCCCAGGAGGAGGCTTCATGAATGAGGGGAGGAGGAGGAGGGTGGAATTGGGTCTCTTCTCCCCGTCTCCCCTCCTTTCTCTCGGGTGTGTCATTTTTTTTTTTAAGTTAATAATATCCAACAGCTTGAAAGTGCATGTAGTGACAGAGTGCAGCGTGCAGGGAGAGGGTGCAGGCACTGCCAGGGTGCAGGGGTGAGAGAGCAGGCACTGCCAGTGCCACAAGCTGGAGTGACTGCAGCAACTAGGGGCAGACAGAGGTAAGACCGGCTCTCCTATCTCCTGCCCTCTCTGTCTGTGCCTGTCATCTCACCATTATTGCTTTGTTTAATCCTACTCTGGAGATTTGCCCTGTATACTGTATACTCCTCTGTATGTGCTGCATGTCATGACGACTGGTGTCACTATTGCCCATCTGATCTGACACTACACATGATCCTTCTCTGCAGACACCTCCAGTGTCAGGGCTGGGAGGTGACAGCTGCAATGATAACACTGGTGGAGTGGCACTTAGTGTCTCCTGCATAGATGGCACCAGGGCGTGTGGCAGCATTCAGGGCTATACCTATACATGGCACACACACCAGCAGACTGCATGCTTTCTGCATATACATCCATTCAGGAGTGCGGTGGGAGTAGCTATTGAGTGGTGCAGAGTCCTTCTCGCAGTCCAGCCCTCCCTGTGCATCTCTCGCCTGCATCTCTTTCCAGAAACACCCCCTGAACTGCATGGATCATTGGCAGCGTCACCCACGCTTATTGACATCTAATAGTTTGGCCGTGGCCGCATGATTATCATTTTCTCCTCTTCTTGACAGTGGCTGGATCCGTGGATAAGTCATCCGTGGTGGTACATTTGTATTGAGTGCTGAGAAGAGCTGGAAGATGCCCGGGGTGGTGAACAAGAACCCGGACCTGGAGTTTGACTCCTTGCAGCCTTGTTTCTACCCAGACGAGGATGATTTTTATCTGTGTGGCCCGGACTGTGCCCCCCCAGGGGAAGACATCTGGAAGAAGTTTGAACTGCTCCCTACGCCTCCTCTTTCTCCAAGCCGAGCAGGGCTACAGAGTGACCCTCTGTCTCCTGGGCAGGGGCCCCTACTTGATTATGGGTTACCGGGTGATGAGGATGCCTTGGACTGGGCATCGGAGTTATTGCTGTTGCCTCCTGAAGCCGACTTGCTTGGGGGCTCTGGCTGGAGCACAGAACTGGGTTTGTCCCCCTGCAACCTCAAGTCCATCATTATCCAGGACTGTATGTGGAGTGGCTTTTCTGCCAGGGAAAAGCTAGAAAGGGCAGTCAATGAGAAGCTGGGTAAAGCTGCAGGGATGGTAGAATCTGGAGCCCAGAACCAAACCGTCACCCCTTCTGCCAGCAACTTACCTGGGCAAGGAGAGGATTTAAACAACCCTGCGTCCCAGTGTGTAGATCCGGCGGTGGTTTTCCCCTTCCCAATCAACAAGGGAGAAAGCAACAGAATTGGGCACGCCAATCCTCCCGCCAGTGCCATATCCACCACTGTACCCTCTAATGCACCAGCCAGAAGCTGCAGCCAGCCAAGCAGAACCAGCGCCAGCTCTGGAGACGACAGCCACAGTGAATCTGGTAAATACATTATTGCTATTTGTACCTGTTTTCTACACGTATCGGATAAAGTAACATTGGCACCATATGGTTAAACTGGCTGCCAATATAAGGTGGCATAATGACTTCATACAGAGAGGGTACCGGGTTTATTGTTTGCAGCACAACATAAGTGAATTGCATGAGGACCCCAATGTATGTCCTTTGGAGAAAATCATAACGTTGTGATATAAGGGGCAACCTTTGGCGCCGAGGGGCATGAAAGTGCCTTGTGGATAATGGTAGACATCTGACGGGGTGTATACGCTTGTGTTTGTGGGTGTGTTTACAAAGTGACTCTAGATGAGTTGTAAATGGTAGATATCATGTTAATACTTGCAGGCAATGCCCAGGCTGGTACGTCGCCAATTATGTCTGAGGTGAATGGTATTGTCTGTCCTGATTTATGGAATTCACTCATTTTATCGGGACCTGAGAAATTTTTAGTCCCAACAACGTGGTTCTGACAGGTTCAGATATCTTGATTTGCATTGCTATTTTCTCTTTTAACCAGATTGGTATATTCGCTGTATAATATGCCCATGATTAGATTCAACGTGGTATTTACTCCTCTGGGTCAAAATGGTCCATGTTTTTGCCAAATCAAATTTGCATTGTACAAGGTGACACGGTTTGGTAAGTCGTCTCATCAATTTTCCAGCAAATTCAAGATGAAATGAGACCTTGAGTTGGGTCAAGGGCATGTTTTCCGCTCCGCCATGGTCCTTGGAGAAAAGATGTCCATTTTCATAGAATAGAAACCCTCCAAACAGCTGACACAGTAACTTCAGCTCACAAAGTCCTTTTTTTCTTTGACCTCACTCCAATAACCAGCATTGAGCAGAGCGCCCAGAGGCCAATCAACGGTGGCCTATTGAGCGCCAAGACCACCAGATGGCGATGTTTTTTTGGTTTTAATTCTGAAAGGGTTCATTGAATTAAGAAAGACCTTTTTAAGGCAGCTGAAGCGGCAGACGGGGGTTGCTGTGTATCTGAAAGGTAATCCTATCATGTTAGTTACTAGTAACAGATGCTTGACAACTTAAAAAGCAGCTTCTCAGGCAGAATTACAACACCAATGTCCCACCAAGCCCCCTCAATCCGAGCGCTGGCCATTCTACCAGTCTACTAATTGTAGCTGGGCAAAAATACTGTACAAAAACATCACCGCTCAAGTGGTGTGATGACAAATTTTATAGCATCAGCCAAGTTAATGGTCCTCCCCAAGTGACCACTTACGAAATGAAGACATTCGACACAACCGTATTGCATAAACCTGCTCTTTTAAAATTAATATGTATTATTTTTTAAAAAAAATCATAGTTTTTTGTTTTGTTTTTTTACATTTCTGTAATGATCTTTAATCCTGGACCAGTAAAACAAAACATTGCGATTGAATCACTTACCATTCTAGTTCCAACTTAGAATTGTCAGCAGAGCCCCCTCATGGCCTAACTTTTATTAAGTAAAAAAATTTTTTGATCATTATTATTTTTTTTTAAGTTGCATTGGAAAAAGCATTTATAATTGCCATTTAAATTTTTTTTATTTTTTTTAAATCTCCAATTTTTGGGGATTTCTTAAAAATATTCTTAAGATTTTTGCTTTTTAAAAGTAGCATGAAATAATTTTACATTTTAATACATTTCTCTTCGTAAACCGGCTAAACCCCTTTCTTATTTGTGCCAAGACCGCTCCAAGGAAGCACTTCCTCACAACAGCTGTCTTATTGGCTAGAAACCAAAGCCCAGGCTTAAAGGGGCCTACAGATGACCAGCAGCACATTATGCCTCGAAACAAACCCGACGATTGTCTGTCTTTCCCCGTCACCGAGGCAGACAATTTGTTGAATTTTTTTTTTTTATTTTTTTTTTCCCCCCCACCAAGTACAGCAAATCTCCAGTTTGCTCTTTTCAGAGCCTGTATCTAACTACAATTTGTTCCACTGTGTTTAATCCACGTAGCAGAGGGCGTGATACAGTGTGCCATGCCCTCTGGTTTGTCTTACCTTTGCAGGGTTCATATTTTATTTGGCAAAAATTATCAAGTGTAAATGGTTAATTAGACGTATACATATATTTTGAATCATACTTAGTGTTTTTGATAGAAGACGGTCAGATTTTTGCACAAATTTTTGTATAAATGTGTCTAGTGGGAGTTGTAACGTCTCAAGTAGTTACTTAAAAGAGTTCTGAGATTCTGTGTATCCATGGTAACACTGTTTTTGTTTTGTTTGTCAGATGATGAGGAAGATGATGATGATGAGGAGGAAGATGACGAAGAGGAGGAGATCGATGTTGTCACAGTGGAGAAAAGGCGCTCCTTATCCAACAGGCCAGTTACGTGCCAGGCGGTACTGCGCTCGAAATCCACCACCAACATTGCCTCTGGAAAGAACCTTCCCACCGAACTTATCCTCAAGCGGTGTGCTCCGGTGCACCAACAACATAACTACGCTGCCCCATCTCCCTACGTAGAGACGGAGGAGGTCGCGCCGCCTCAAAAAAAGCAAAAGAACGAGGCTCCCCGCGTGGTAAAGAATGTGGTACAACCAAAGGCTAAAAGCTCCAGTCCTCGTAATTACGACTCGGAAGACAGCGAGAGGCGACGCAACCACAACATCCTAGAGCGCCAACGTCGCAACGACTTGAGGTCCAGCTTTCTCACTTTAAGGGACCACGTACCCGAACTTGTTAAAAACGACAAGGCCGCTAAAGTTGTCATTCTCAAAAAAGCCACTGAATACGTTCATTCCCTTCAGGCTGACGAACAAAGATTGTTACAGGAGAAAGAAAAACTTCAACTCCGACAGCAGCAGCTCCTCAAGAAAATCGAGAAGGCACGGACTTGCTAGACTTTGTCCCTTTGATCTCCTTCTCTTTCGAAACTGTCACTGCCACTTTGCACAATTTTGATTCTTCAAAGCAAAACAAGAAAAGAAAAAAACAACAAAGTTTTTTTTTTTTTCGTTTTTTTTGACAATACGAATGTTGGTTCAATTTCCAATCCCGTTCACTCTGCAGTTGAAGATACAATTTTTTTTTTTTTATTGTATATTTTTGTTTCGTCATCGTTTCGGAACAACTGGATGACTCTTTGGTTTCTGAGTTGAGTAGACTGCCAAATGATTACTTGTTTTATTATATCTTTTTTTATTTTTTTTTGCTATACACTTTGTAGGTTTTTTTCATGTTGTGAGCCTTTTTTTGAGCTGCTGGTCACATCTGTTTTTGTAAGATTCATAAAAAAAAATTTGTTTATGGTGCTCATTGTAACTGATGTTACTATTCTGGGGTTAGCACTTGTACCTCTGGAGGAATCTCTGTATATACCATTAATACTTGCCTTCTTCGTGCAACTTTCTGGGGCTATTCTGGGTAGCTCTCACTACCGATATTTAGACTGGAAGTTCAGACCCAAGTACTGTAACACCTCAATGTTTGAGGAGCATGTTTTGTATACAAATATATTGTTAATCTCTTGTTATGTACTGGACTAATTCTTACACTGCCTGTATACTTTAGTATGATGCTGATACATAACTAAATTTGATACTTATATTTTCGTATGAAAATGAGTTGTGAAAGTTTTGAGTAGATATTTACTTTATCACCTTTTTGAATGGAGAACTTTTGTAAAGAAAAGTATTATATATGCCTTTTTTCTTAGCCTGTTTCGTTGGTCTTTTCTTCGTTTTTTTTTATTGTATTTGTTCGTGTCTCGTTTGGCGCATAGAACTGGAACATTTCAGAGTTCCGTATATGTTTGTTTTGTTTGTTTTTTTTATTCATTCTTTTTTCAAACAATGTACTTATTTTTTTATTTTATTTTTAGTGCTTTTTTTCTTCTAGCACTTTGAAATACCTCATGTTTATGAAAATAAATAGCAAATGTTAATGTCTGTGTTTATTACTCAATATTTCGGGAGGGGTGGATGGGGGTCTTATACCTAAATAACAAAGACCGAGTCCTTGTATTCTTTTCCGAGGAAGCAGTGTCTACAAAATTGTTGCCTCTACGGGCACGGCCAGACGTGGCAGAGTTTTTCCGCTGCAGATTTGGGGCAATTACGCAACGAATCTGCACCAACATTTGCATATTTGACAGGTAGTTCAGACATTGCAGATATCACAGCGGACTTGCCACAGATTTCAGTTTGTGCATTGCAAAGGCTGAAATCCGCAGTCAAATTCCGCTTCTTCTCCGCAACAGACAGTGCATGCTGCGGAGGGAAAATTTCGCACCGCAGTCTCTGGTCCACAGCGGAGTTTTCCGCAACGTCTGAACTAACTTGCCTAAAAATGTATTGAAACTAATGTAAAAAACGGCCGCTGGAGAATTCCACTGCGGACTGTCCGCAGCGGAATTTGACAGCAATTCCGCCACGTCTGGCCGTGCCCTACTAGTTGTCACCCTCTGCATACTTCGAGGGGATGGTACTTTTATACGTATAGATGCACAACATATAGAATAATAAAATTGACAAGCCTTTATTTTCCATCATGTGCCAGTTTTGAATTTCGAGATGTGCTGCTATCCACATATGGGCACCATGTAATATTGTGGCGATTTACATGATATATACACATTGCGATTTGTCCGATATCTGGCTGTTTCTGTTCCGGGGCTCAAATATAGCACCCTCCATCCTTCACAGGCGGCACATGTTCAGACACAAGTCCTATTCATCTGCAAGCACAGTCGGAGCAAGTGGACGAAGCTGTCATGTGCATTAAGTGACTGCCACCAGATGGAAAATAAAGATTAATTCGGAAGTTGCATTAATTCATATTTTATTTGCTTTTTAACAAATCTATTTACAAAGTGGCCAGCCCCTTTCAAAACAAGCTTGCCCCCATTTACAATTTCAAAGTAAACCAATAAATATATTGGGCGGGGATTTCAATTAGTGGGATTGGCTGATCTTTATCTGTGTATGACCAGATTAAATATTAACGTCTAAGGCTTCGTTCACCTCTGCACCAGGAACGGGGCCCTGACTGACAGAAACGGAATCCAGAGATTTCTTTTTCCATCGCCAATGAAATTTCAATGGAGCTGGATCTGGTGCCAATGGTTTCTGTTTGTCTCTTATTGTGCAGGGGTTCTGTCGTTTTGACGCAATTAATTCCGTCAAAACGATGGAACCCTTACGCAGCGGAGACAAATAGAAACCATTGGCACCGGATCCGTCACCATTGAAATCATTGGTGATGGAAAAAGAAACTTATGGTTTCTGCTTGTGTCAGTCAGGGCTCCGTTTCGACGGAAAGCTCAGACTCAACGAAGCCCTGACGCAGATGTGAATGAAGCATTAGCGGTTCGAGTATGTGGTCGGGGAAATAGCTGTCCTCTGTGTATGGTCTGTATTATGGACAAAAATAACATTACAGAGATACATGTGACACAGACATCTGAACTCTTTGGGCTTTTCCCAGTCAACATTTGGGCTGATGTACAAAAAAAATGTAGACAGGATAAAACCAGACAGGCAAAAGCTGCCCCAAATTAATCATGGGAGCGCACACTGTTCGATAAATTCGACATGAAGAATACTTTTCTCTTCCTTAGGGCTCAGTCAGACGAGCGTGTTCCGTTTCCCGTCCACTGCATGAAACTCACTGCATATCCTATACTGGTCCGTTTTTGCGGACGTTGACGCCCATGGAAGCCTCTGGGTGAATGAAATATATGGACTGCACACGGACGACATCCGTGTGCTGTCCGTGTTACACGCATCAATTGCTAAAGAAATGGAGAAAAAAAAAAAAAGGCTTGCCAAGGATAATCACGGATGTGAAAAACTGATGCCACACGGACATGAAATGCAGGAAATATGGTCCGTTTTTTTGCGCATGCAAATCGGACACGCTCATGTGAATGTAGCCTTAGGCCTCAAGCACACTTCAGTTATATTTTTCATTGTGCTATCGTTTTTGTCGATCAGTCTCAGCCATTCTGGTCCGTTAAAACTACGGACTACACACGGAAGACATTTGTGTGCGGTACGTGTTTTGCGGATCCATGGTTTGCAGCCGTATAAAAAGCCACGAATGTGTGCTTGAGGCCTTAGGCTCTGTTCCCATCTTGTTTCTCGGGCATGCCGCAGTCAGGAGTATTTTCCAACATTTGCCATTGTATGGCCTTTGACTCCCATTGTGAAAAAAAAAAAAAAACACCGCTTGGTATAAGATTTTTTTTTTTTATGTTTCTGCCTGCAAAGAAAAGTGAGGTAGACCACATGTTTCTATAGTGGTATAAAACAGATACGCTGGGCCGATATGCATTGGCATATGTCAAAAGGACACTTTTTTTTTCACACGCTGGGTGCATAAGGGCTGTGGGCACGTCGAAGTATAAGGGCTTTAGACGAACGTGTCGCACGGACCTATGTTAGTCTATGGGGCCGTGCAGACTGTCAGTGATTTTTGCGCAGCGTGTGTCCGCAGCGTAAAACACAAGACGTCCTATATTTGTGCGTTATTCACGCATCACGCACCCATTGAAGTCAATGGGTGCGTGAAAATCACGCGCCGCACACGGAAGCACTTCCGTGTGACGCGCGTGATTCGTGCAACAGCAGTAAAAAGTATGAATGAAAACAGAAAAGCACCAGGTGCTTTTCTGTTAACAAACATACAGAGTGTCATAATGATGGCGGCTGCGCGAAAATCACGCAGCCGCGCATCATACGCGGCAGACACACGGAGCTGTTAAGTACTTTTTGTGCACGCAAAACGCCCTGTTTTTTGCGCGCGCAAAACGCACACGCTCGTGTAAATCCGGCCTAAGTCAGGGAATAGTCCTGGCATATACCTCCGAGATGCCTGAAAAACGAGGTGTGAACTGAGCCTTAGCTAGCATACTTTACACCAGTATTTTGCTAAGAAAAAAGACGCACGCTTATTAATATGGCAGATTTTGCGACTCCTTGACTCTTAACTATGCCCCTTTTTTCTAGGCACACTAGTGTGTTTAACGTTCGGTGGGACAGTTTGAAACGTATGGCCAGATGTATGCAACTGTATGCCCAAACTTTTTTTTTAGTAGTTTAATGGTTTTTTTTTTGCATGCAGTTGTATTGAAAAGCTGACCATGTTTCTCAATACAGTTGGGGCTGCAGGATCCCAATGAATCCAAACCAAACGTGTGCCCAAAGGATGAGAACTAAATGACAGGTAGTGAATGGGTATCTATTGTTTATCTGTCCCTATTGTTTAACCTATTTGTGCAGGGTCGCACATGTTATCTTGCAGTGGGGTCATTCACGAAAGCAGTTGACTTTTTGTAGGATGAAATAATAGGACTAGATTATTTTTAGGATGGAGTTAGGGTATGTTCACACGGAGTGTTTTCAGGCGTATTTCAGGGCGTTTACGCCTGAAAAACACCTGAAAAAACAGAAGCAGAACGCCTACAAATATTGGGAAATTCTGTTCCGTTTTTTACTCCTCGTTTTCCAAAAACGGCACGTAAAAAGACGCCAGTGAAAAAGAAGTGCATGTCACTTCTTGGGACGTTTTGGGAGCCGTTTTTCATTGCCTATAGAAAAACAGCTCCAAACACAGCCGTCATAAACGCTGCGGAAAACGCGAGTTTGATTAAAAAAACGCCTGAAAATCAGAAGCTGTTTTCCCTTTAAAACAGCTCCGTATTTTCAGACGGTTTTGGTTAAGGGTATGTGCACACACAAAATCAAAAACATCTGAAAATATGGAGATGTTGTCTAGGGGAAAAAGCTCCTGATTTTCAGACATTTTTTATTCAAAGTCGCGTTTTTCGCTGCGTTTTTAAACGGCCGTTTTTGGAGCTGTTTTTCTATAGAGTCTATGAAAAACGGCTTAAAAAATGACTGAAGAAGTAACATGCAATTCTTTATTGCGGGCGGTTTTTTACGTGGGACGTTTTTTTTAAAAAAAGCGCCCTGTCGGAACAGAACGCAGTTTTTCCCATTGAAATCAATGGGCAGATGTTTGGAGCCATTCTGTTTCCGATTTTTCAGCCGTTTTTTGGGACGTTTGCAGCCTGAAAAACGGTTGAAAACACTGTGTGAACATACCCTAAGCCTTAACCCCATTGCTTTATAGCAGGAAATTCCTTTAATCTAGCATTCGATAATCTATAAAGGATGATAAACCAGCATTTATTTTTTGTATAGAATTGCAGAATAATGTGAAATTTGACTACACCAGAATCAGAAGAGCGATCAAGAGCAACAATTAGGGTGTGTTCACACGCCCTATTTACGGACGTAATTCGGGCGTTTTACGCCTCCAATTACGTGCGAAAATACGGCTCCAAACCGCCAGCAAACATCTGCCCATTGAAATCAATGGGGTTACGATGTTCTGTGCACACGGCTTTTTTTTACGCGCCGCTGTCAAAAGACGGCACGTAAAAAGACACCCGCGTCAAAGAAGTGCATGTCACTTCTTGAGACGTAATTGTAGCCGTTTTTCATTGACTCCATTGAAAAACAGCTCCAATTACGTCCGTAATTGACGCCGCAAGAAACGCGAGTACGATCAATTACGTCTGAAATTCAGGAGCTGTTTTCGCCTGAAAACAGCTCCGTAATTTCAGGCGTATTGGATGCTGCCGTGTGAACATACCCTTAGCAACAGCTGGTCTGTGCGGGGTCCGGGTGTCGACCACCACCGATCATATACTGATGACCTATCTGGTTGATAGGTGATGAGTTGTCCCTTTAAGGAATTTTACTTTTTCTTCTTTAGAATTAAACAGAACAAATAATGCATGATTTATAGTGGTCAGAAGTTGAAACCTAAATGACCTCAGATCATACGACTTCTATGAATTGTCTAAAAATTTTATTTTTGGCAGTATGCTGTATTTTATATGCAGAATATGTTCAATGAGCATAACAATTTACATTTAAAGAGTCTCTGTCACCAGATTATAAGTGCCCTATCTTCTACATTATCTGATCGGCGCTGTAATGTAGAGAACAGCAGTAGTTTTTATTTTAAAAAACGATCATTTTTGAGCAAGTTATGAGCAATTTTAGATTTATGCTAATGACTTTCTTAATAGACAACTGGGCGTTTTTTACCAAGTGGGCGTTGTAAAGGGGAGTGTATGACGCTGACCAATCAGTGACCAATCAGCGTCATACACTTCTCTATTCATGTCCATCTGTATTCACAGCACCGCGTTATCTCCTGAGATCATGCTGTGCTTTCACATACACCCACATTAACTTTACTGAAGTGTCTTAAGAGTGAATAGACATCACCTCCAGCCAGGACGCCATGTCTATTCAAAATCCTGACACTTCGGTAAAGTTTTTGTGGGACGTACTCACACAGCTCAGCGTGCTGTCATTCCCTCGCGAGATCACGCTGTGCTGAGTACAAATGGACATGAATGGAGAGAAGTGTATGATGCTGATTGGTCGCTGATTGGTCAGCCTCATACACTCCTCTGTATAACGCCCACTTGGTCAAAAGGTAAAAACACACCCAGTTGTCTATTAAGAAACGAATTAGCATAAATCTAAAATTGCTCATAACTTGCTCAAAAATGATCGTTTTAAAAAAAATAAAAACCACTGTTGTTATCTACATTCCAGCGCCGATCAGATTATGTAGGAGATAGGGCACTTATAATCTGGTGACAGAGCCTCTTTAAACATATGTAGATTGCAGACATAGCTCACTGATTCAATGCCAAGAGCTGCACACAAAACAAAAATTACATATTTTTAGGGTAATTTGAGATGTAATTAAAAAAAACAACTATGAATCAGTTTTGCCCTTCTGTTGTCTGTGTAGATTGTACCTTTAAGGGGTTACCCAGTTTAGAAGACCATTATTAGAGAATTATGAGTTCATAGAAGGGGGTTTTGAGCAATTACAAAGTGTGTCTCTCGCCCAGTATTACACAGATATCCCATTGATATGAATCCCTACATATCACAGCTGATCGCTGCCGGTCTCAGCAGGAAGACACTTTGTGATCAGCTTATTGTCCAGGGTCAAGTGGGATGGTCCAAAGTGGAAGAAGAGCTGTCAGCTCTCCTGAACTATGATATCCTAGGGTACACATGTACAACCTGCAGCACGGGGGTAAATGTGGCCCACAATACTGCAAATATACCACATTGACCCGTAGCACTAGTAGCATTCTCCGTAATACGACATAATGGCATGTGTCATCTGCAAGCGTTGTTGCTACATTATGTGATGCTGCCACAGTAATGCTTTTCCTGCCTATGAGATCACCTATAATATTATGAGACTTCGAAGCAAGGCTACATGATCCTATTCTATTGCAGCCTCATTATATCTGACTTGTTTGCATGTGACTCTTTCTACATGACGTGTTGTTGCTATGAAACGATTGTCATCCCATGTTGTTTTGTAGCTTCAGCCTCTCGCAGATCTCCAAGTAGAGTAAAATGAGTCGCAACGTGGATTATAAATGAATCTAATGTGTTATCAAAGTAATATACAGTACCTTCCGTCATTTTCTTATAGTGACCCCGTCTAGTAGTTTACTCTGAAAATAAGATCCTTAGACTAAAAAGAGTTGTGCAACTCGAGTCTCAATGAGATGACATCCGGCAAACAAAAAAGGTCTGTCACCAAATCAAAATGAGCTACTTACATTGAGATCTTTTGCTACATGTTTTTCTTGCCTATTTGCCCACATACCCCCATATCTTGTGTATACTGTGTTTACCCATTCCTGTTAGCGAATCCTGATGTTTTCACATGATCCGACAATGTCTAAGGGTATGTTCACATGGCCTATTTTCGGCCGTTTTTCGGGCCGTAAACGGCCGAAAAATCAGAGGCAGAACGCCTCCAAACATCTGCCCAACGATTTCAATGGGAAAAACGGCATTCTGTTCCGAGGGGCTGTTTTTTTACGTGGCCGTTTTGAAATAGACTCTATAGAAAACAGCTGCAAAAACGGCCGTAAAAAACGCCATGAAAAATGCCGCAAAAATCGCGAGTGGCTTAAAAAACGTCTTAAAATCAGGAGCTGTTTTTCCTTGAAAACAGCTCCGTATTTTCAGATGTTTTCGGTTAAGCGTGTGAACATACTCTAAATGTGTATGAGGGACCACATTTGCTGATACATTGAAATTAGATTTGACATTGGCCTAGGCCTTTACATCTGTTCGATCTGTCCGTCCACAGCTCAAGCCATGAAGCAGTGCCGGGCCCGTCGCACAACGGATACTAGCAGTGCCTGACGGACCCCATCAGAAGTCCATCAGGTTCTGTCGTCTACCGTTTTGACAAGAAAAATAGTGGTTCATGCAGTGCAAATCTTTTGGGACTGTTGATGAAGGCTCTGAGCGGAGCTTCTGACATCATTGTGTGAACCTTAGGCTTTGTTTACATCTGTGTTAGGGCCTGTTCACAGCAGCGTTGGTTTCCGTTGAGGGGTTTCCGTCTGAGCTCTCCGTGGGAGGAACCCCTCAATGGAAAGGCAAACGGACACCATAGCTTCCGTTTGAATGACCATTGATCTCAAGGGTGACGGATACTTTGCTAAAGGTTTCCGTTTTTTTACGGAATCAATAGCGCAGTCGACAAACGGAAACCAACGCTGATGTGAACACAGCTTTAATGTTTTACTTGGTTACTCCATTATTGGAATGCCTGATCTGTAGCATGACGGACACCAATGGCACCCGACGGAACCCATTGGGCTCAAACCATGAAGCAGCGCTGGATCTGTCTCAAAACAGATACTACCGGCTCTTGACTGACTCCATCAGAGGTCCATAGGTTCTGTTGTCCGTTGTTTTGACAAGAAAAATAGTGGTTTGTGCAGCGCTATTCCTCCCGTCAAATCTTTCGGGACTGTGGATGGAAGCTCGAAGCGTAGCCTCTGATGGCAGTTCGAAAAGTGCCTTCATTCACATCTGCCTGAGAGTTTTCCGTTGTCCTGCTGAAGCAAAACAACGAAAACCTGAAGTGCTGGATCCGTGGCATGATGGACACAAATGGCGCCCATGGAACCCATTGGCTTTAATCTGTTCCATCAGGTTTTTGTCATGGTGTCCATGGTCATGGTATCCATCGTCATGGTGTCTGGTGTTTTGGACCTGATCTGCGACAGAGACTTCTAACGGAGCCTCCGATGCAGTGTATGAAGCAGAGCCAACCCCAGGAACGGTCAGACCTGCGTGGTTGCACAGAATGCATCAACTGCTTTTGCACACACAGCTTGCGACCATCAGTGGCCATGTCGGTTGCCACGCTACAGCGCTTCACTAAAGGGGGTGGCTTCTGTTTTCTGCTGATATTTTGATTTCAGACGGCCTATGTATTACATCTGAAGTTATTTTTTAATACCCACCTGCAAACAGAAAAGTAATGTCTCATGACAGTATAGTTTCGTTTTAAGAATACTCCTTCAAAGTTAAGTCCTGCAACCCAAGGAACCCAAGATCTGTTAACGTTTACACAGAAGCTAAATGTCAGAGCTGTAGAACATAATTATCAGCGCGCTTTTTATGTGCCTGAAATACGATGTACATGAGCAGATTTGTTAGTGAACAATAAAAGGGGTCTCTATTATATTTGAAAACGATTAAGCACTACTTATTGCCTTGTAGTATGATATGTCAATATCCGCAAGGATCAGGTATCCACACCCAGTCAGGCGTGAAGAGATTTCCTTTACATGTGAAGAAAACTAATAAACCGTTTGAAGTTCTGCTTCACTCAAATGACTCAGATCAATCTTACAATATCTGGAGAAATTTGTTTTATTTCCCTCTTAACCACATTGTCTTTCCTGGGAGCTTTGTTCCGTGGATTGAATGTCATGGGTCTTACCACACCGTAACGCTATCAGTTTCATTGTCGTGATAAAGACTGATTTGGTGTTGGTTCATTGTGAAATTATTCTAATTACTTTCAAGTGGGACCTAGCTCCAAATTCAGGGTTATGTCCAGAATATCGAGTTCCCACAGGTGCTAATGAAGAGTTTTGACCCATTAAAACAAGTGCTTTCACCCTAAAAAAAAAATGTTCCCAAGAAAATAGGTTAGTCTTAGGCTGCATGCACACATCCGTCGGCCGTTGTGCGGTCGCTAATGGCGGATCCGTGAAACACAGGCTGCATACGGATAGCTTGCGTGTGCAGTCTGTTGTTTCACGGACAAAATCAATGAAAAGGCCAAGACTGTTCCGCCAAAAACGGACAGGAGTAGATCCTGTCCTATTTTTGACGGAACGGACGCACATTTCCGTTAAAACAACAGAAGTGTGCATGGCCCCGTTGAAATTAATTTTTTCAGGGTGCTATCTGTTAAAAAAAACGGATAGCACCCTGAAGAATAAAACTGAAGTGGGCATGAGGGCTTATCATTGTCGGCTTGTAGGACCTTGACCTGTAAAGGGCACAACCTACAGCTACAGAACATTTACACATCTATCTCTACGTGTATTATAAACTCTGTTATCATTGAACGCACTTATCATATCATCAATAAAGACCAATAAGCTATTTGTGAATTAACCCAAAAAAGTGATAGACCCTATCGGCAAGTGATCTCTGAAGTCAGCTTTAGATGAGGTTGTCTTCTGAACCTCATGGGACCTGTTTTGGTATGGTTTGTTAAGCCACTCAAAAGCCTCTTTTGGGATATTTCATTGATGGGTTATCTTTGGAATAGGCCTTCAATATATGATCAGTGAGGGTCCCACCCCCAGGATCCTCACCGATCAGCAGTACCAATACACAGCGGTGTCCTTATGAATGTACTGAGCCTGGTTCTGCAGCTCAGCTTATTCAAGTGAGAAGCGGGCACAGCCACACTCAAATTAATGTCATTGTGCAGGATGCCCAGTGCACCCTGTGCTCCACCCTGAGACATACTTTGATGGCCTATCCCAGAAATCCCTTTAACTTTACCACAAATTTTGTCAAAATAACATGCTGTTTGTACCCACGATTTTGGATTACAAAAATGTTGATTTTCTTTTGCCATAGGAAGGCATTGTGGTCATGCTTGAGTATCGTTAAAAATCACAGGACTACTGCAACACAACTGCAATGGTTTCCTATGGCAAAAAAAATTGCAACCGACCTTGCAACGGT
Source organism: Rhinoderma darwinii (assembly GCF_050947455.1). NCBI lineage: Eukaryota > Metazoa > Chordata > Amphibia > Anura > Rhinodermatidae > Rhinoderma > Rhinoderma darwinii. Next base: position 46,336,763 of record NC_134690.1, on the reverse strand, counting down.
TGGAAAAAATCCAAGAGTCACCTTGTAATCCAGGCCTTATGAGCATCAACCTCCATAGAATACAGCACTAGTTGTCTGTGTGGTACATTTAATAAGGGCTCCATCTGTCTCACAGAATACATCACAGTATTGGGAGGATTGTATTTTGTCTCAAATTGCTAATTTTACCCATGCATAATTTTAAGGAATACCATAGTCTGTGCTGCTGAATATTTATGTTTACTGTGCTTTCCGATATGAAGTAAAGAAGTCTCTTATGGTCTGTGCAGAAGGGCACTTTACATTCATGCGACCTTGAAGTCAGAAACGCAGCAAAAATTGTGATCATTCATTAACCTACGTTAATTGGAGCTCAGTGTTTACATAGGTTCGTATGAGGTTGGGCGATGGAGCAAAAACAATGCTATGCAGAGTTACTGATGGTCATGTTATACATACATACTTACTTACATACATACATACATACATACATACATACATACATACATACTTGTAATAATTTTTTCTTTGTTGTTTTTTTTCCATTTGTATTGAATTCTAAATACACTAAAGTAATTTAGGATAAATGATGATGCACATGTATAAATACATAGTAGTAAATGTTAGATAGGTGGATAAAGGGACAAATATCCATCAATTAAGCACCTCTCAGAAGTAGCTCCCCCTAAGCAATTGTGGCTATTTTTTTTATCTCCGTGGGGGCAGGACATGGAAGAATTCCTTTATGACCCTACAATTGCAAGATTTTCTCTAGATCCATTGTCGGACATGGGTACCCTGGTCTCACCAGGGTGAAAGGGTTTTTCAGAGATTAGAAAAAATATGGCAGTATTCAATCCTCATCATCCATAAATCAGCTTCCATCATGGGAAATGTCCCTACTTTCTCCCTAAATCTTGCTTCTAAGATTACCTCCTCCGTGCATTACTTGTACTTGCACTGATCTTGAGTTACAATCGAGGTTTGGATTCTCCATTTTACTGATTTCTATTGGAAACCAACATAAAGCTTGCTGAGCAGTCATACCTAGGCTTTTGTTCACCTGGAAAAATGAGTCAGCTTACTGCCCTAGCCATATTTAAATAAGCTGGTGAAGGCAGAGGAGCTTTTGGAGGTGCCTTTCTGGCACCTAGAATTGAAGCGCCCCTTCATTCTGCTGATCGTCAGGGGTCCTGGAGAATACTCTAAGGATAGGCCATCAATGCTCAACTCTTGGAAAACCATTTCAACTCTCTCACTGCACCAAGCTATGCCCCTGTTGTTGACAGACATCATTACAGCTTAGCCGACCTCCTATGTGCAATGGGAGAGTTGAAATGGTTTTCCAAGAGTCGAAGATTGATGGCCTATCCTTAGGGTGAGCGCCGGGACAGTAGAATAATGGGGCGCTTCAATCCTAATTTTTAGGATATATCAGACAATCGCTTAGATCAAGTAATTTCCTTTTTTTATTCTGCACAGTAGGAAGTGAATAGCTTGCAGTCAATGAATAACATTGGAATGTAAAAATAGCAAACCAGCATTGTGTTATTGTTGTATTATTAGAAGTATTGTAATTTGGGTATTTGTTACCTCTTCTATTGAAGTCGGGGTTGGAAACATAACATGTCAACAACATGTGGCATATATTTATCAGAAACAATGCCGCTAGTAGAGCTGTATTGTCCCTTGCCAGAAAGAAGGTGCCCCCCCTCATCCCAGCTGGAACAAGAAATGTTAACTTGGCAACTAAACTTCACAGCTTGTAGGTTGCTGACATTTAAGACCTCTCTGTTGTTGCGGTGCAGTAACGTAACACCTTCACCTCACCTATTCATACTGATTGTCTACTCGCTAAAACCATGGAGTATAAACAATATGGTGAGATGCTGGGGCTAGGAAACACTTTACAGGTTAAATGAATATTGTATTGTGTACATTTATGCCTTGTACCCAATGTGCTCTATTTACAAGAACGACTGCAGGAAAGTGGAGGAACAAAGAGTGTGATGGTAGTCAGAGTAGTTTAGGGGGTTGTAGGGATGATGAGGACTGTTGAATGTTTATTTCAGACTTGGTAACATACCAACATGGATTCTGTCAGGAATGATGACAAATTGCAACCAGCTCGAAAACTAACCATGTCGAAAATTTACCAACAGTCATAAGGTCACTTGCAACTTATTTTTCTAGAGGGAAACATTGAAATTGTGGCTCAGAATCAACATGGTGTCTGTGTAGTCCTCGCATTAAAGTGGTTTTCCAGGAATATACATTAATGGTAACGATGATCAATGTATGATTGGTGGTGATTCAACCGCCGGCACCCTGACCGATCGGCATAACGAAGGAACGTGGCCTCTTTCTTTATTGTTTATTTGGGCAGCAGTTCGTCCAAACTCAGTCCCATTCTGTGGAGTGGCTCCGTTCTCCTAAATTGTGGGGGTCCCAGGTATCAGGTCACCAATCACACATTGATATCAATGTTTTTCTCAGAAATAAACGGAGATTTTTGTCTTGATGCTGTTTGCAAAATCTGTGCTAGGGTACCCCCAATAGTTTTGAGCTACTGTTTGCTATTACAGTTTAAAACCTATATAGACAATTGATTTAAAGTATTCATTGCTATAGAAAAATACTAATTTTAAATATTTCAGAACCGTAATGTGATAAAGGGATGGCCCCTCTCAGACACCAAGGTCTATTTGTGAGAACAACCGCTGAACCCTCTATAGAAATGCCAATGTTTTCCCCTAAAAAAAGAACCCACCACTTAAGCTGGGTGATAACCAATATAGCCACATTACAGCTCCCACCGGACAAACCTAATTCCAAAGTCTAAGACTCTGTTCCCAGTCCTGAAGGCAGTCTTGGGGGCTTTCATTAGGGCCCTAGGCTGCCATGACAACCATCGGCACCCTGCGATTTCATTGGGGGGGGGGGCCCAATGAGCTGTCGGAGGGTGCTCTTTTCAATGCCTCAAATGCTGTGGTCGCAATTGACCGCAGCATTTGAGGGGTTAAATGGCCAGGAACAGCACAATTGCTGTTCCTGACCATTAGTACCAGGTGTCAGCTGTAATACACAGCTGACACCTGCTGTGTATGGAGCACGCTCAGCCTATGACCATGCTCCATACTTCCCTTTAATGCTTATCACATACATCTACATGATGCGTCAAGGGGTTAAAAGAATCTGTGCTGCGTTTTTTACTGAGTTTATCAATATAGTGGAGCTGGAATGGCTACAGTTAAACACCGCCTGCACTGTAACTACACACCTTGAGACTATCTTCTATAATTTTTGGGGATTTGTGATGTGCTGCTAATTTTCCATTTTTTATGCCACTACAGTGGCATTATCTCATTCTTCTCTCGGAGGTATACGTCACTGTGCTGTATCTGTAAGGCCTTGTTCACATCTGTGTTGGGGTTCTGTTCATGGGTTCCATCAGACTTTTCCGTCAGGAGAACCCATGAACGGAAAGCCAAACAGAAACCATAGCTTCTGTTTGCATTACCATTGATTTCAATGGTAATGTTTCCGTTAGGCCCTACGGGCATGGCCAGCCGCGGACTGCCACAGACAGCTACCCGCATTTGCGGGCCGTGCTCCCATTATAAAGTTTGTCCTATCTGTTGCGGAGCCTTTCTACGGCATGGACACCTTCCCATAAATATACAGGTAGGTGTCTGCGGGCAATAGAAATGAATGGGTCCGTAATTGCGAACGAATTCTACGGTCGTGTGCATGGGGCCTTAGAAATGGTTTCCGTTCATATCTGTTCAATAAGGTTTCCGTTTTTTAGCGGAAACAATAGTGCAGTCGACTACGCTATTGTTTCAGCTAAAAGACGGTAACCTTATGGAACGGAAATTAATGGTAATGCAAACGGAAGCTATGGTTTCCGTTTGGCTTTCCGTTCATGGGTTTTCCTGATGGAAAGGTCTAACCGAACCCATGAACGGAAACCCGACGCAGATGTGAACAAGGCCTAAGGAGCCATGCATCTGTGTCCCCATCACATGACCAGCACAGAGTTGTAGCCCCTGCGAGTAAACAATGATGGTTCCTACTTAACCCTTTGAAGTTCAAGCCATTTTTTGTTTTTTCATTTTCACTTTTCCCTCCCCATCTTCAAAAAGACATTATTTAGAAAAACAATTATAGTGCAGAAGTGTTCACAACAGTGTTTCCAAATGAATTGTATGAGCGATTTTGCTTCTGACAGCAGCATGGACTGTGTATAGTCCGTGTTGCAGGCGGCTCATAGCTCTGCAGTAGGAGAGTCTCCTGCTCGTCCCCATGGCTCCCGTATGCAGAGCGGCCACCAGCACCATAGAATGTAATGTGATCCTACAGCGCTGGAGGCCACTCTGCATACGGGAGCCATGGGGACGAGCAGGAGGTTCTCCTACTGCAGAGCTATGAGCCGCCTGCAACACGGACTATACACAGTCAATGCTGCTGTCAGAAGCAAAATCGCTGATACAATTCATTTGGAAAAACTATTATTTTGCACACTCCTGCACTATAATCGTTTTTCTAAACAATGTTTTTATAATTAGAGGTACGCTTTAATAGAAGCCGAAAGACGGCAGACCTCGAGACCTGTATTTGGCCCCCAGGCTGCCATGAAAACCATCGCCACCCCGCGATCACGTCATGGGGGGAAGCTATGGTCTTTTGGAGGGGGCTGCCTCCCTCGGTCTAACTGCTCTAGATGCCACGGTCTGATCCTGCCCATTAGTGCGAGGTGTCAGATATAATACAAAAGCTGACAACCGCAGAGTACAGAGATGGCTCAGCCCGTGTGTGCACCCCATACTTTAATCCCCGCACCATGACGTACAGTGTCATCATGATGCCTCAAGGGGTTAATAACGGCAAGCAGAGATCTTCAAATCTGGAAAATGTTATAACTTTTTTCATTATACAAAGAATAACCTTATTTGCTAAATCTGGGATACTGCTTCAAATGATAAAATGATATCTGCCCACAGCTACCTATAGTGCTCCGGCCATGCAGTATGGAATTATGTCACCAGCCTTTGCCCAGCTAGTTTCTGGAGATGGTATGAGACGACCTCTCCAGAAGGACCATGCCACCATTTTTTCTCTGTCATATATGTACGGAAACCGACAGAAAAAACCTGTCTACCGCTGTATGAAATTGAATGCATACACAGGTACAATATGGTCCCGTAGACTTTTTGAATGGGGATGAGCTGCAGTACCAGACACAGTCCATGAGCAGAAGGGGCACTGGTGCTAGACTAAAGAAACATCCTTTTTTCTAGTTATGGACAACCCATTTAATACAGTAAGATTAAGTTCTAGCAAAGAATTTATCCTTAAGTGACTCCGTCTCATCCAGACATTTGCATTCATGACACCTTTACGCCTCCCGATTCTAAATAAATGACAATACCGAATTAATTTAAGGTGATTACCTGATGATGTGATGATAATTTCTCTTTCATCTGTCCCGCTATCAGCTAAGGGAGCTGTCATGTCTAGCCATACAATATTTCCACCTCTTTACTCGTCTCTTCAGCTGTGTATCAAGCAGTAAGCGTTTGGTGACTTTGTTTTAATCTGCCAGCCATGCATGGATGAAAACACTGATTAATAGAAAGAACTGTCACCGGGTAAATCTGTGTTTTCACTAAAGAAATGAATATTTATATCATAGAGAGCGCATTTTTTGGCTGTCTCAGCATCCTGATGTTACTCGGATTCTATCTTGAGACGAAGGAGTAGTTCTGTAGAGCAGTAGTTTGTGCTTCAGAGCTGCTCTTCAGAGCTTTACTTGTGCTTATATTAGTACACAATGGATGGCCCTACTACACTGAGGTAGGAACTCCAACTTGACAGCCAACCTGCATTCTAAAGTTAAAGGGGTTATAGGTGCGGACCGAACAGTATTAGCAGTGTACTTACTTCACTATGTGAGTACACTCGCTAATATACATCCCGGTCCCCCGTCACGCTGAATCTGAGATTTCATCGATTTTTATAGCGCTGCCGTGGGACCGGAAGTCTAGTTGCACAGTCTTCTTCTATGACGCTACGACTGTTCATCGTGTGATCGACCCCGCTGTACTCTATGTAATCAATGTAATAATAGTGTAGCGATTACATAGAGTACAGCAGGGCCGGTCACATGACAAAGAGTCGTGTCGTCATGAAGGAAGACTGTGTAACAGAGGCGTAGTTAGCAGGGGGCAGGGGGGGGTAATGGCCCTGGGCCTACTGAGATGGTGGGGCCCAGGGGTGGGCTAGGATGGTCCCCAAACGTTGCCCTGTCTAGGTTTGAACTGTTTCTGCGTCCAACATAGAGACAGTTGAACCCAATGCCGCAGCAGGGAGCTGACAGCTCACTGTGTAACGCCAACTGTGAGCGTCTCGGCAGAGACAGGCGCGATAACGTCTGCGCCGAGCCACACAGAGCACAGACTGGAGGAGCCGAGGGATTTTCTCCACTTGTCGTTGAGTTAGGTGAGTATTTATTTTATTATTTTTATTAGGCACTGTGGTGGCATTATGATGGCTGTAGGGGCATTAAACTGTGTGGGGACAGCTATGGGGGCATTATACTGTGTGGGGGCACTATGTGGGCATTATACTGTGGTGGGCACTATGGGGGCATTATACTGTGAGGGGGCAGCTATAGGCACATTATACTGTGTGGGGGCAGCTATAGGGACATACTTTGTGGGGAGGCACTATAGGGGCATTATACTGTGTGTGGGGCAGCTATGGAGACATTATACTGTGTGGGGGCAGCCATAGGGGCATTATACTTTGTGGGGAGGCACTATAGGGCCATTATACAGTACTTAAAAAGTTGACCTATTTTGTAAATACATTATATTATCCGTCTCACATTGTTCCTAAGTTACAGTCTGTACTATAAGCCATTGCTGCACTTGTTGTAGAGATGTGCCTCAGGGTGGACATTTTTTTATTATTATGGAACATGGAATGAATGGCAAACGGTAGTTTAGGGGTCCGCACCATTAAAGGGGTTATGTGGGGACTGAAAAGTATTAGTAGTGTACTCACTGCAGTATGTCAGTGCACTCGCTAATATACATTCCGGTCCCACATCACGCTGATTATGAGCGATTTTTATAGCGTTGGCGGGGAAGCAAATGTCTAGTTGCACAGCAGAGGCCTAGCTAGGGGTTTAGCACAGGGGCGGCGAACACATGTGAGTGGGCTTCTACCCAGTGGGCCCGCAAACGCATGTTTACAGCTTCTGCGGTGTTGCTATCAGTGTGTGAAGAGTGGGAGAAGAGGGTTGCATTGACAATCCAACACAATGGGCAGCACTTTGAACACATTTCATAAGTGGTCAGAAACTTGTAAATAACTCATGAAAGAATAAAGTAACGTTAAAACCAAGCACACCATTGTTTTTCTTGTGAAATTCTCGCTAAGATTGATGTGTCACATGACCCTCTTCCCATTGAAAAAACTAAAGTTGGATACAAAATGTCCGACTTCAAAATGGTCAACACCCAGCTTGAAAAGTTTCCCCCCTCCCATATACTAATGTGCCACAAACAGGAAGTTAATATCACCAACCATTCCCATTTTATTTAGGTGTATCCATATAAATGGCCCACCCTGTAGATTGCAAACCGCTGCCATCCAATGACGCAGTCTGTCTGTGCATCTTATCACCACCGGAGAGTACAGTACGGACCTAGTTATCATTGGAAGTTGTTTATTGTTCTGACAGTTGCATTATCATACTGCATATAAGTTCATACCAGTGACAAGTGTGTCACAAAAATGTTAGCGCTTGCCCATAACCATACCAGGGTAAAAAGCGGGTTTGTGTACGGAGTTGTATAAGAAAGGCTATGCCCTACAGTGTTGCAGGTGAAGAGAAACACCAGGTGTAAGTGACAGGAGCTCACCCTCTTAAACAAGCTACCGGACACACAGAGTGACCCAGCACAAATAGAGCCTCTGTCAGTTGAATAAAACATTTCAGGCCACCACCAAATAGGGGGAGTGGTCCTCAAAATATAGCGTTTTAGCAGCCGCCAGGACCTGTGGAGGCCCTGTAAGAGCCGGGTAGTCCAGCTGAACTCACGTCACAGCCTAGCATGAAAGCCCCTTATCCTTGGGGATTCTGTGTGGTAGTGGGTAGCTCCAACAGTTGTCCAACCCCATCAAATTTAAAACAAAATAACAAAAGAAGCAATAATCACCTAATCAATACCCTGCTGCTTCCACAGTTTCCCTGCCAGCAAGGGGGACATAGGAAAGCAAAAAAAGATGTGAAAGGTATTTTTATATAGTAGAAACTGAAATTAGCAGCAATTCTGGACTTTTCGTAAAACAATGAATAGTGGGAGAACCCCTTTAACATACAACTAACACACAGGGTAGGTTTTAGCAAATTTCGCGGACAGGGCCAACATCAAAACGTGCCCCCAATCCGATTATCAAGTAAAGCTGTATTCACACCTGAAAGTCTTTGCACGCAAAGCGTCAAACTGAATTTTAAGGAATATTTTTCAAATATGTAAGCTACATTGTCAACACAAGAAGAAAAATAAAAGTGGAACACAGAAATTCCTAATTACTTAGTGGTTCAGATCGCACTAGACTGGGTAGGTGCACGGATAGGGTCCCAACCTAATCGTAACTAAAAGAAGTATTCGGCACACAGGTAAATTTTGTTTTTTATTTTTGTAATTATGCCAGTGTGACATTTCGGTTGTAAATTACCTTCATCAGGCACTGAGCCGTACTGGGAACTGGTATAACCTGTAACAGGCGCTTTTTTTGGAATGGCGGCTTACCGCTAGAATATATACTATACTTTACTGTACGGCTCAGTGCCTGATGAAGGTCCTTTATGACGGAAACATTGCACCGCCGCATAATTACAAAAATAAAAAACTAAATTTCTTCAGCTTCATACCTGTGTGCCGAATAATTCTTTTAGTTACCTAATTACTTAGTCAGGGACAGGAGTACACTTTTGCCTCCTCTATACAAAGACCAATATAACTAATAATACCGCCATACAGTGACCATATAGTGATCAGATACCAGTTATACACAGGCGGTCTGCAAGTATTATCACACTGCGGACTATACAAGAGAATACAGTACTGATCAGACACGCAGAATAAATAATTAAATACAGTAACTCACAGGTGACATCTCTGATTGTAGTTGCTCACTTTCCTTATCTTCTTTCCTTATCTTATCTTCTCCATCCGGCCCAGACCACCATGATGACTTCTCTCGAAGACTGCATTTTGCTGCCCAGACATCTTTCGCCCCTGGCTTCTGCATGCCCATTCCCATGCCCTATAGCAACATAAATTCAAAAGCCAGGTTAGACATCTAAATTAAATCAGACCCCTTGAAAAATTTGGACACCAGACCTCTAAATTAATGAGAACCCAGACCAGACCCCTAAAGAAATTCAGACCCCAGACCAGACCCCTAAAATAATTCATACCTCAGACCCCTAAATTTATTCAAACTTCAGACCAGACACCTAAAATAATTCATACCACAGACCCCTAAATTTATTCAGACTTCAGACCAGACCCCTAAATTAATTCAAACCCCAGACCAGATCCTTCTATTTATTCAGACCCAAGACCAGACATCTAAATTACTGTATTTTTTTTTTTTACTATAGGACGCATTGGTGCATAAGACGCACCCATAATTGAAAGCATAAAATGGAGAAAAAGTTTTTTTTTTTTACTGTACATCCACAATGCCCCAATACAATTACAGCCACAATGCTCCCATACCAGTTACGGTCCCCCAACACAATGACAGCCTCAGTGATACAACATATTGGCACCTATAGTGTCCTTACCCTCCCCTGAACTCACCAGACATCAAAAGGTGTGGAGAGGTAAGGGTTAATGGTGATGAATCTGCTCTTGCTTCTCATAGGAGGGGTCGTGGCCAGAAGGTCCTTGCAGATCAGTACCTGCATAGATTAAGGGCCTGTTCACATCACCGTTCATTTCAGTTCCGGGGTTCCGTCGGAGGTTTCCGTCGGGTGAACCCCGCAACGGAAAGTGAAACTGACAGCACATCTTCCATTTCAGTCACCATTGATCTCAATGGCAACAGAAACATCGCTAATGCTTTCCGTTCGTCACCATTCCGGCTGGTTTCCGGTTTTCCGACGGAATCAATAGCGGAGTCGACTACGCTATTGATTCCGTTGGAAAACCGGAAACCAGCCGGAATGGTGATGAACGGAAAGCATTAGCGATGTTTCCGTCACCATTGAGATCTATGGTGACTGAAATGGAAGCTGTGCTGTCAGTTTCACTTTCCGTTGCGGAGTTCACCCGACGGAACCCTCCGACAGAACCCCGGAACGGAAATGAACGGTGATGTGAACAGGCCCTTACTGTGCTGTGTGTACAAATGTCTGTGTTATTTCCTCAGATGACAGAATCTGTGTGTACGATGTGGTTGTTCAGTGAGAAGAAATACCACAGAGATTATTTACACACAGCGCAGGACATGCTGCTTCCATAACACTGCACTGCAAGGACCTTAGATTCATGGAACTCAGTCTCCTGCTTCTTCATACACTGGCAGCTGCCTTCAGTGGGACTATTAGATGCACCAAAAGATTATGGCACCATTTTTAGGGCAAAAAGTGCGTCTAATAGTCTGAAAAATACTGTAATCCGACCCTAGACCAGACTCCTAAATTAATCAGACCTGAGCCCTTAAATATATTAGACCCAAGACCAGACCCCCTAAATTAAGCAGTCTTCAGACCAGACCCCCTAAATTAAATCAGATACAAGACCAGACCCCGTAATGAATCAAACCCCAGACCAGACCCATGAATAATCAGACCCCAGACCAGAGAAAAAAGTAATTAGACCACAGACAAGACCTCTAAATTAATCAGAGCCTAGACCAGACCCTTAGGCTGGATTCACACGAGCACATTAGGTCCGTAATGGACGGAACGTATTTCGGCCACTAATCCCGGACCTAACACACTGCAGGGAGCCGGGCTCCTAGCATCATAGTTATGTACGATGCTAGGAGTCCCTGCCTCGCTGCAGGACAACTGTCCCGTACTGTAATCATGTTTTCAGTACGGGACAGTAGTTCCACGGAGAGGCAGGGACTCCTAGCATCGTACATAACTATGATGCTAGGAGCCCGGCTCCCTGCAGTGTGTTCGGTCCGGGATTAGTGGCCGAAATACGTTCCGTCCATTACGGACCTAATGTGCTCGTGTGAATCCAGCCTTAAAGAAATTCAAACCTCAGACCAGACCCTCTAAATTTATGCAGACCCCTAAATTAATCAAAGTCCAGATCAGCCCTCTAAATTAATCAGACCACTGACCAGACCCAAGGGCCTGAAAAAATTAGGTGCTCTGGTCTGGGGTTTGTATTAGTTTAGGGGGTCTGGTCTGGGGTCTGATTAATTAAGGGGGTCTGTGTATTAGTTTAGTGAGTCAAATCTGGTGTCTGATTAATTGAGGGGTTTAGGGGTATGAATTTATTTGTGTTGCTACAGAGGCTGGGGCTGGCGGCAGAAATGAGGGGCTGCAGCATGAAAATACTCTGCAGAGCGCAAGTGTAGAACTGGTATCTGAACACTATATGATCACTGTATGGATTGCAGCATGAAAATACTCTGCAGAGCATCTGTGTAGACCTGGTATCTGACCACTATATGATCACTGTATGGATTGCAGCGTGATAATACTCTGCAGCACGTCTGTGTAGACCTGGTATCTGACCACTATATGATCACTGTATGGATTGCAGCGTGATAATACTCTGCAGCACGTCTGTGTAGACCTGGTATCTGACCACTATATGGTCACCGTATGGCGGTATTATTAGTTACATTGATGTTTAGTAATAGTGTATGCTTGTCCTTGACTGTATTATTCGGTGTTTCTATATTCCACATTCATTTTCCTATATGTGTTGCTGGTGTAGTTTACATATTTAGAGGAGTGGCGAGAGAAGTGACCAAAGAATGCAAATTTCCCCCGAAGCGCTGTCGTCCCCCCTAAGATTCTACTCTGGATCTGCCCCTGGCACTAAACAGCTTACAGGTCTCCATCCTTCTGGCCCGTCATAAACCCCTTTAAGGCTACATTCACACGAGCGTGACAGATATACACGCCTAAAAAACGGGCGTAAATCTGTCCGTGTGCGTTGCGTTTTGCATCAGTGTGCTTTGCAAGTGCCGTGTGTTTTTCACGCACTCTCAAGCACTTTTTTTTTTTGATGCGTAAAACACAGACAGGACACGGATGTGCATCCGTGTGCTGGCCGTGGTTTTCACTCACCCACTGACTTCAATGGGCGGCTAGGTGCGTGACAATGCACCAATATAGGACATACGGTGAATTTCATGCAACGGACACTTGCTACGTGAAAACTCACGTGTGTGAATAGCCCCATTGAAATCAATGGGGCCATATGCTGTGCGTTGTTTCATCGCATAGCACATGGGCGAAATTCACGCTCGTGTGAATAAGCCCTAAGGCCGGGTTCCCACGTAGCGTAAATTCTTCAGAATTTCCGCAATGGAATTCTGTGCGGAAATTCAGTTTCCAATTCCGTTTACAGTAGCAGCAAAGAGGGTTTAGTAAGTCTTATGCCCATTTTCCAGGAAAAAAATCCAGCGTAAACGTTAATAAATTGACCTGCGGTGCGGAACTAAATTCTGCAGCATGTCGATTTATGCTGCGTTTTCATTGATTTTCTGCTGCAGGTTTTCCCTATTGAATTCAGTGGGGCTGCAAAATTTTTGCAGCATATTTGCAACTTTTGCAGCATATTCTCAGTGTTTACGCGGCAAAAATCGAAACGCCGGAAAAAAAAACATACTTACCAAAGAACGCCCTCCTTCTTCGTGCAGTCCGGCCTCCTGCGATGACGTTGTATCCCATGTGACCGCTGGCCTGAAACGTCATCCAGGGAGACCGATGCGGACGTCAGGGGAGAGAGGGGGCAAGTATGTGCGCTTAATTATGCAGCGGAACTCCCGTCTGTAAAATCGAACCACAATATGGTGTGATTTTTCGGACGGAAAGTCCTGTGGGTTCCAGGTCGGATACGCTACGTGGTTTTTACGCAGCGTATCCATCCCGTGGGAACCCAACCTAAGACAGAGGAAACAAATCATAATCTTCCTTAGTAGATTAATCATGTAACTGAAGGTAAAATGTGGTGGTACTGCAAAACCAGACGCAGCCCATGGACAAGAGCGTCACTTTTTTTTCTAGAAAATAGCAGCCATTTTATTGTATTGTCCAATAAAACCCTTTAAAATACGCATCTGCAAACATCTTGGAATAGGGTAGAATGTCCATGAATGGAATGAGTGGAGAATCTGCCTTCATTGGTGCAGAAATAAAGAGAGCGTATCTTCGTTTCATCACGCTGTGTGGTAGCGCGCTCTATTCACCAGATATCAGTTGACATAAATCAGCCTAGACAATAAGCAAAATGCTATCACACTCACTTCATAGTTTCCTACCATTATTTGTACATCTCCACCGAAACTGTGTCAGTACTTGACACCGAGAAAAGCCGCCCCACCCTCCCACCCCCCCCCCCCAGCACACACACATAGCCCCCTTTACATTTTGAAGGCTGATATTCAAAATAGTTGTTTAGAGATTCCTGCTCAGCGGGGAAGGCTTTGAATGAGCAGGTAGGCCTTCTGATTTCTATACCAGGCCCCTGGCAAAAAGTTTCATTCACTTTACATAGCAGGGGTGCTTTTGAGTGCCATTTAAATGACATTGCAAGAAAGCTTCTGAGCCTTTCCCTAGTGTGTGCAGCATGACTGCAGATTTTCACTGCATATTGAATAGGGGATGAGCGCTCCTTTCAGGCGTGGACGTACCCTGCATGTCAGCGCCATTATATTCTGATTAGAAATGCACTCTGAGGGCACTTAGACTCATTTACTCTTTGTGATGAGGTGATTACTATTAATTACAGTGATAGTTTAATCAATACAGTTATTTTGATTTTCGACTAATTTTAGTAATATAAAAAATACCGTATTATTAAGGGAATCCTTATATTGTTAGAGTATATTCACTCATTTGGGTTTTTATGAAACTAGTGTCTGTATTATTCCTAATGCACAAGACAGAGCTGTATTTAGGACTCTGCATAGAGGCACACGGTGTCCCTGCCATAGGCACACCGTGGGTTGCTCCATATGGCGCCATATTAAAGGGTTATTCTCCCCTACAATCAATGCATTGAGGAGAAAATATCTCCGTGATATGACGTCCAATGGATGCATACGGAGGTACAGTCAGGTCCCACAGACTGCTATATGGGTGCTGTATTACGACCATGTGCATGAGGCCCAACATAAGAGAATTAGGGCTTATTCAGACGAACGTGTATCTCGTCTGTGTGACAGCCGGTAAAACAACTGCCGTCATACAGACTCATCTATTTCAATGAGGCCGTTGACACGACAATTGTTTCAATGGAGCGTGTAAAAGGTCAGTGAAAAAATAGGAGATGTCCTTTTTTCTTGCGTTTTCACGCTTCCCTCCATAGACTCTAGTTTGTGGTTGCTGCATGATAACGCGTCCCGCACGGGTGCAACTCGGACGTGAAAAACTGCCGTTTTTCACGTCCGAGGTTGGCCACATTCGTGTGAATGTAGCCTTAGACTGTGAGCCAGATTCGGGATAGGGACTGATGTGGGTGATGAGAATCTGTGTGCAGCATTGCATAACATGTTACCGCAATGTAACTGTACATTCACACGGGGAAGTTATGGTGCAGTTTTATGAAAGCTTTACAGATTTTTTTTTTGATTACGGAAGCTCTTCTAGAAAACAATAGCTTGAAAAAACTGCATGCTTGCAGCATGTAAAAACCATGATCGCTGTTTTTACATGATGTTATTTTATTGATGTTACTTTCCCCAGCAGGGCTCATTTTACGGGATGGAAAACTGCATAGGTGTCCAGGGCCTCAATTTTTTTTAGGCGGCTCCCAAGGTTGGGAAACCCAGGAGCAACCAAAGAGTGGAGCGCAAAAACACTCGGCACCACTGTCGGACAGAATGCTGATTAACACTAAGTTCATACAGAACTACATACCTCCCAATTTTTTTTAATGTTAAGCCAGGCCTCTTTTACCCTTCTAATCCCTGTCCATATACACCCAGTTCCCTTTGTGCCCCAAAACAGTATTAGTGCCCCACATTGGGTAACGAACAGTAATAGTGCTCCTTTGGCCCCCCCACACTTTCATAGCGCCCTCTTTGTATGGCCCACCGTAAGTGTCCCCACACAGGGATATTACCTCCTTAGTGCCCCCACACAGTATCATGCTTCCATAGTTCCCCCACAGTATCATGACGAAACTGGTGAAACGCGTGTCGGGTTTGCAGTGGTGTATCCTGGGTTTGGTTCTCTTATACTTACGTCTGTGGTATATAACCCCCCCCTATGAATGGTTTATTTATAGTACTCTGAGGCCTTGACACTGTCTATAGATCCAGGTTACCCACCATGTCTGTTTTTATTCCCTGGCTTGTAAAGTTTATGGTTTTTACTATATGGCCGTTGAAGTGTTTTGTCACTTACTATTTATATGTATGACTTAATAAAACTTTTTGATATGTGATTTTCTGTAGCTGAAATTTTTTTGTTTGTGTGATCTATAAAGGTTTTGTTTCATAGGATGCGCACGACATACTCTACTATATGGGCTTTTGTTTAGGTTTCACAGTATCATGGCTCAGTAGTGTCCCCACATATTATCATGCCACAATAGTGACCCCTCACAGTATCATGCCCCCTTGGTGACCCCCACAGTATAATGCCCTCATAGTGCCCCCTATACATAGTGTAGTGCCCCTCACACAGTATAATGCCCCTACTGCCTTCCACACAGTATAATGCCCCCATAGTGCCCTCACATAGTATACTGCCCCATAATGTCTCCCTACACAGTAGAATGCTCCCCATAGTGTCCCCCTTATAATATAATGCCCCATAATACCTCCCCACACATCATATCCCTATAGTGCCTCCTCAAACAGTATAAGGCCCCTATTGTGCCACACACACAGTGTATAGTGCCCCTCACACAGTATAATGCCCCCATAGTGCTTTCCACACAGTATAATGCCCCTATAGTGCCCCCCCCACCCACACACAGTAAAATGCCCCCAAAGTGATTTCTGCACAGGATAATTCCCCATAGTGCCCCCCACACACACAGTGTGCCTCCTAAACATAATAAAATAAATACTAACCTAGCCCCGTTCCCACAATGAATGGAGAAAATCCCTCTGCAGGTCTGCTCTGGTATTTGCTGTGTATAGTTCAGCCCAAGCCGCTCACGACAGGCAACACAGTGTGAATGGTGAAGCAGGAAGCTGACGGTTCCCTGCTCCACCATTTTGTTCAACTGTATTAACTGCGTCGTGAGGATGCAGATAGTTAAAACCGGTACATTCCACAGGCCTCCTAGGACAGCGGGACATCCCCAGGAATCTGGTATGGTCGGGAGATAGTCCTCTCTGTCTTTTGCCTTGCACTGATCTATAAGATGGTGAGGGGGGCGGGGTCGTGTGGACTACTTTTCTTGTTGCCCAGGAGCCCATTTTCTAAGACTAGTCCTGCTTCCCATTACAGCTGCCAATTAAATGTGGCAAATCTGTAACAAAAAATGGAATAAGGCAGATTTGCTATTCAATTTGAGCAATTCTGGTGTACCAGCTGTGAGCCACATTTATTAAATGTTTTAGACATTTTTTGCGCCGCACTCGACAAGCACGAAAGGGGGTCTAAGGGGTGCATGGCTTAAAATGAGCCGCCGTGGTTTAAAAGGATATCAATATTTTAGCGCAAAAATCTGCAACAAACTATGCTAACAAAGAGGTGGTATATGGAAAAGAAAAGTGTCTAACATGTCTAGCTACATGCACCAAAGTTATCATACAGCGTGCACCACTTTAATATATTTGGTGCATCTTCTGACTAGATATCTTCTGTATACCTTGTCTAAGTTTACACTATCTATAATATTTTTGTGTATGTTTTAGTTCAGTATAGTGTTTTACCCATGCACAGCATAATTTGTATTCACATCCATGTAAACTACTGTATGGGTTGTGAGGTTGACCCTATTTGATAGAGATGTCGGATGTTATCTCTAGCTGCGCACCCTCCAAGCTTATTAACATGAAATCATGTTCTCGGAATCACTTGTTTAGATTACATACATTATTTCATTGAACTCTAGAGCTAATTATGGATGCAAAGGCCAGAACCATAAATATAACGCGTCGTGGGTTTTACAAGCTCAGAATAACACGGGACGTCTTGTTAATCTATCTTTTAGAATGAAAAGTAATTCTGATTAGGGATTCATGCTAAAATAGGGCTTAGCTATGGAAGAAGTTATTTTATAGAAAGGGAAAGAGGTTTTAATATATATATATATATACTTATTGGAGAAATTATTCACTGTATATGGCTGGTAAAAATATTGTTTCGCCCTTTTTGTATGATTTTATTGAGGCCTTGTTCACATCTGCATTGGTATTCTGATGTTCTGCTCCGTCAGAGGACAACGTAAATGCCAGAAGCGCCGGTTCCGTGGTACGATGGACATCTGTGTCCGACAGAACCCATTGATTTTAATGTGTTCCATTGGGTTTCTGCCAGGGAGTCCATGGTTTTACCATAAACAATAGCGCAGCATGTTTGCGCTATTGTTTCCGGTGTTTTCGGCCGAATCCGCGACAGAGATCCCCAACAAAGCCTCCAGCGCAGATGTGAACGAGGCCTAAAAGTTCTATTTTGGCTTTCAGCACTGGGTTTTTTGTAAGTATTCAAAAACCTCCTCAATCCCCAAAACATTCATCTAAAGCAATACAATAAATATAAGTTAGGGAGGAGGGGGATGCAGCTGCAGTTTGTTATGTGTTGGTAGCAATTTCTCCTTCTAACCAACAACAGAATACCTGTGTCTACTGTCCTATATATAGGACATTCTTTACGGTATGATTTACTAATAATTTTGGCGTATTGGCCCTAGATCTAGTACACACCTTCATTGATTGGAGCCAGAAAAGTTTAATGGCAATTCCCATGTTACCACAGATATTGCTAATTAACACCCATAATTACTTTTTCTGACGGAGATCTGGAGACATGCCGCCTAACCCAGTTGTCGGGCTTGGTAGCTGCCTCCTGAAGAATCAATTCTGCATTTGGATGGATATTGGTATATAAGAATAGTATATTTTTTCACAATTTACATTATATGTATAAATCTGTATACATGAATCTCTAAAAGCATATTTGCTAGACTATCCATTGGTTAATAATTCATGAACATGAGAATCAAGCGGAACTTCTTATAAGATAACAGTTCTACACAGAGAGCCGTGTCATCCACTGCATATAACATAATTGCATTGACATTTTCAGGTCAACTCTATATATAGTGAGAGGAAGTTTTTCTCTTGTGTTATGTTATATTATGTATATGGGTATCGCTGGGTTTCGGGAACGTCTTTTTACTGGAGAATACATACATTTTTGCTTTGAGGCATTGTAATGTGTCACAATATGAATTGCACAGCTGCCTTATCCAGTTTACACAGTGACCATTATGTGAATTGTGAAGACTATTCTATGCATGTCAAAGAGCAGCGATTCACCATTCTGCATATTATGGACTCTTCTTCCAATACGTCTGTATGGCTAAACAAGTATGCATTCTGTAGTGATAATATCCATCTACCCACAGCAGCCACAGAGCAGGACAGCTGGTACGGCCGTGTGGAGCCCAAGACATCTAATCAAGTATAGGCCACACTGTATCAGAAAACTAAAGCAATGTGGGCCCCAAAGAGTTACTGTTCAGACTCCACAGTTGCAGAGACTTGTTAATAGGGCCCCTATTACTGTGTTAAGGTTCTCAGTTAATACAAGTAGACTAGCAATGCGGGTACAGAGACTGAGGGTGCTTTCTGCATGTGCCAGAGTAGCAGCTGAGTGGACATAGAAAGTCATAGCTACAGCTAAGGCTATGTTCACACTTCTGTTGGAGCCTGCAGCAGTTGTTCAGTCATATTTGACATCTAGAATAGTGCAGCATGTTACTCTATTCATGCGTACAAGATGCCGGAAACCACGACGGTTCCCAAAAGGACAATGGGCTCCGACAGGTGCTGTTAGGACCTGTCATAAATGTTCTTTTGGCATATATTAGGCTCCTTAAAGGGGTTCTACACTACTGGACAACTGATGACCTATCCACCGGATAGGTCGTCAGTATATGATCAGTGACGGTCCGAAACCTGGACCCCGCACCTATCAGTTGCTCCGGCCACCTGTGGGCATCAGATGTTATTGCACAGTATGCAGTGTACAGAGCCGGAAGCAGTTGGCTCCGTACACTGCATAGTGGCCGTGCTGCAGAACTGCCGTGACCGGAGCTATCTGCTTCCGGCATGGATGTCCGGTGCCCGGAGGAAGGTGGAGAAGCTGATCGGTGCAGGGGTCCGGGTGTCGGACCTGCACCGATCATACACTGATAACCTATCCGGTGGATATGTCATCAGTTGTCCGGTAGTGGACAACCCTTTTAATACCTTAGTTAAGTATTGTTGACATCTCACAGCCTACAAGAGCATTTTTACGGTCCATGTGCATCACTTCATGGCCACAGACTTCTCTTCTTCTAATGGCTACTTCTAGCAGGATAATTCATCATATTACAAGGCATCTCAAGCTGGTTCCATTACCATGGCTCAGAGTTCAGTGTACTCTAATAACTGCAAAGTCACCAGATCTAAATGCATGTGCTGTAGATATTTTGAAGCATGAAATTTGTAGGAGACCACACACCTCACATATGAATATAATGTTATTTAATATATTAGGGGTAGGCATCTATAATATTTTACGTGTATGTATATGCCTTGTATTAGAGGTATGTGCGTATAATATATTAGGGGCTAGAGATGAGCGAACTTATGAAAAGTTCGGTTCGGCTAGTTCGCCGAATTTCACTAAAAAGTTCGATTCGGACCGAACTAGTTCTGACCGAACCTGTAATTTCTGTGCGCCGAGCATGGTACTGTCCAGGGTGCTGAAAGAGTTAATGGGCTGCACTAACTCTTTCAGCAACCTTGACAGTACCATGCTCGGCGCGCGGAAAATACAATTTTAATGTAAGAAAAAAATAAATAAATACGTTCATACTTACATTCCTCCTGTCCGGCCTCCAGCGATGACGTTTCATCCATGTCGCTGCTCGCTGCAGCTAATCACAGGCTGTAGTGGCGGTTACGCAAGTCACGTGACCGCCTCTGCAGCCAATCACAGGCTGCCGCTGCCTCTGCAGCCAATCACAGGCTGCCGCGGCCTCTGCAGCCAATCACAGGCTGCCGCGGCCTCTGCAGCCAATCACAGGCTGCAGCGGCCTCTGCAGCCAATCACACGCTCCTCTACTGAAATATTCTGTGCTGCTGTGAACTCTGCTCTTACCATTACGTAGCTCTCAGTCTGTTACCTCTCCTCCACTCCTGTCCTCAATAACACCTTCACATGATTGGCAAGTCACCACCCCGCACAAGATCCGCACGCTCATCTCCTGAAATACTCTGTGCTGCCTTAAACTCTGTGGACAGGTCAGGATCCTGTTTCTTTTAAATGCTGCTGGGGAACCCGCTCGATCCACTATATAAGGCTGTGCTACAGTGCTTGGGAATAAGTCACTGGGGCAGAAGAGGATGGAGGCGCAGCCTTATATAGTGGATCGAGCGGGTTCCCCAGCAGCATTTAAAAGAAACAGGATCCTGACCTGTCCACAGAGTTTAAGGCAGCACAGAGTATTCTCATCCGGTCCAGATCTCTATGATGACTTCTCCCGGCCACGGCCCATTTCTGCAGTTTGCCTCTCAGATGTCTTCAGCTTCTCACTTTCAAATATTTCCGCACCTATAAACGAAGATAAAATTATCATGGTGCCACACACTAAGCCCCTAAATATAATAGCGCCATACACGGCAACTCTAATTATAATAGCACCATACACTGTGTCCCTGATTCTAATAGCACCATACACTGTGTCCCACACACACAGTGTCCCCTGTAGATAGTGCCCCCCATAGAGTCCCCTGTAGACAGTGCCCCACATAAAGCCCCCTGTAGACAGTGCCCCACATACAGCTCCCTGTAGACAGTGCCCCACATACAGCCCCCTGTAGACAGTGCCCAACATACAGCCCTCTGTAGATAGTGGCCCACATACAGACCCTGTAGACAGTGCCCCACATAGAGCCCCCTGTAGACAGTGCCCCACATAGAGCCTCCTTTAGACAGTGCCCCACATAGAGCCCCCTGTAGACAGTGCCCCACATAGAGCCCCCTGTAGACAGTGCACCAATTAGAGCCACCTGTAGACAGGGCCCCACATACATAATGCCCCCTATAGAGCCCCCTGTAGATAATGCCCCCATAGAACCCCATCTAGATAGTGCCCCCCATAGAGTCCCCTGTAGATAGTGCCCCCATAAAGCCCCCTGCAGGTAGTGCCCCTCAAAGAGTCTCCTGTAGACAGTGCCCCACTTAAAGCCCCCTGCAGACAGTGCCCCACATACAGCCCCTGTAGATAGTGCCCCACATAGAGCCCCCTGTAGTCAGTGCCCCACATAGAGCCCCCTGTAGACAGTGCCCCAAATACATAGTGCCCCTATAGAACCCTCTGTAGACACCCTCTGTAGACACTGCCCCCATCATTTTTCCCCTCTAAATTATTTCAATTTGTTTTTCAATGGATTTGTACAGATTATGGGTCATATTAAAGGTGGAAAAAGTTCGGAAATTATTCATCTTGTACTGACTTTGTAACATGACAAAAACTAGCATTTTAACAGGGGTGTGTAGACTTTTTATATCCACTGTGTATATATATATATATATATATATATATACACTTGTCACGAAGGGTCTGTGGATCCACTGGGCCGTACCGCCTTGGCGGTAAGGCAGCTGGCCAACAGGGAGCAGGTGACTGTCTATAGTTCTATCGGTACCTGTGGCAGCTCAGACAGCAGCAGGGCAGGCTCGGCTGGGACTTAGGTAGCAGGCGGACGTCAGGCGAGGTGAAGCAGGTCAGACGTGGATGCAGCACAGCACGACTTTAGCACAGCACAGTGCTAGACCTGGAAGGTATGGATAGCTAGAAACAGGAACTGGAAATACGTATAGGTACAGGGACAGGAACTGGAACAGGAACTAGAACAGGAAACACACTAGGTGGCCATCACATAGACAAACTATAGGGAACCCAACAACGCTCAGGCATAGAACTAGGGGGCTGGACCCCTCTTATAGTCCAGGGTACTCACGGGTCAAAGTTCGTCCATGAGGTCCGGTGCACGCGCTGCCCCTTTAAGAGCGGGCACGAATGTGCGCGCGCACCCTACGGGATCCAGCAGAGGTGAGTGGACGCGAGCGCTGGCATCTCCTGAGGAAGAGGCTGGGGCCAGCGCATGCCGACTCGTGGCTGCGGCTGTCAGTGGGAGGTTGGAGCTGACAGCCCACAGCCACGGACATTACAATACTCCTCAAGCATTGAAATTGCAACACCAAGAAGGGCAAGCCATAACGCTATGCAAATCAAGGAAGTAGCAGGTGTCACATTTTCAAGGACTTAGTTCCAATCTGTGGCACGTGGGAGGGGCATAAAAGCCAGATTGAATGCAGAGATTTTTAGCCAAATGAAACAACAAAAATCAGAGCAAGTGGTGTGGGATAATTGTGCGATGCCTCGTGTTCATCGACATGCTATTTATCGCTGCTTGTCGCAAACTGAGAGGGACAGAATCCTTGAACTGAGAGACCTTGGTTTATCACTCCGGCAGATCACTACGCGCCTAGGCCGAGATGTCAGCACTGTTCAACGTTACATGACCTGCAGCGTCTTCGGACTTGTCTCCCATCGAGCACATCTGGGACATCAACCATTAATAACTTCATTGATAGCATGCCAAGGCGTGTAAGTGCATGTATTTCTGCACGTGGCGCTCCTACTCGATATTGATTAATTCAAGATGTTTGGAATATTTTGTTTCAATTTTTTTTTATCATTTGCATTTTATTAACATGTCTATCGATCCAGTGATTTCCACACTTCTAAAACTTTTCCTTCTTGTTGTTGCAATATATACACTCCTCAACATTGAAATTGTAACACCAAGAAAGGGAAGCCGTAAGGGTATGCAAATCGAGGGTGTAGCAGGTCGCTATGATTTGCAAATGATTACATTTTCAACACCTAGCTCAAATCTGTGGCATGTGGGGGGACATAAAAGCCAGATTGAAAGCAACATTTTTTAGCCACATAAAATCTAAAAAATTCGATCAAGTGGTGTGGAATGATTGTGTGGTGCCTCCTGTTCATCTACATGCCAGTTATCGCCACTTGTCGCAAACTGAGAGAGACAGAATCCATGAACTGAGAGACCTTGGTTTATCACTCCAGCCGATCACTTCCCGTCTAGTTCGAGACGTCAGCACTGTTCAACTGTTGTCCCAAAGGTTGGGAAATCAACAACAAACAGGAATCACAGCAAGATGTGCGCAGCGATGAACCTCTGCATGGATGGATCGTCTGATTGGAAGAATGGCGCATAGTGATCTATTCTGTACTGCAAGTGAAATTGGATGTCACATCCCATACATCATTCCAGTCCTACACCCGGGATTATGGTGTAAAGTGGCATAATGTATAGTAGCCGCACCCCCCTAGTCTTCATCTCGGGTACACTAACAGCTCGGCATTACATTGATTTGGTTGTGGAACTTGTGGTACGCCCATTTCTCCAAAGTTTCCCAGAAGCTGTTCTTCAACAGGACAATGCCAGGCCGCATGTTGCTCATGCTACTGTGAGCAGCCTGTGTGGCCTAAACGTGCTACCATGGCCTGCAGCGTCTCCGGACTTGTCTCCCATAGAGCACATCTGGAAAGGTCATTGGTTGGCGATTGCAAAGGGAGCTGCCAGCATCTAATCTTGATGATTTGTGTGCCCAAGTGCATTAATAGCATGCCAAGGCGTGTAAGTGTGTGTATTTCTGCGCGTGGCACTCATACTCAATACTGAATCAACGTGTTGGAATGTATTGGAAAAGATATTTGAATATTTTGTTTCCATTTTTCTATCATTTGCACATCATTAACATGTCTATCGATCCTGTGATTTCCACAATTTTCAAGATTAAAGTCCATAATTTTCTTTATTGCAGCTCTAAAATAAACAGTTGTTATCCAGCATAGAAGACTTGCATATAAACAGAATAAACACATGCCCGTGTGGGCACTAACTAAAGAGCGGGTTTCCTTACCTATTATGAACCATGAGTTCAGTGTTCCTTGGAACAGTCTTTCCACACTATCCATGTGTGGATTCCCATACTCTGACCCTCTCTGTACTAACTGCAGAGCTTTTTTGACTCCGTAACGAGCCCGGTAGCTTTACCTGTGTTAACTGGGCTGGGGGTGGTGCCCGTACTGGAGTTGATAAGGAAATGACTGGTCCCACTATTAATCCTACCTGCAATTCCATAGATATCCAGTCACAGAACACACATTTAGCAAAACCTCAGTAAACTAGGTTTGCTGAGAAAGCCCAGCTTTCCGAGATTGGTTTATCTAACCCATCTCAACAAACTAAGTAAGATATACGCCTCCTTCCAGTACTTTTCCTGCTGTGGGCTTACCTATCCCCCCTCTTCTCCAGACTAGAGGGCAGAGCACTGTCAGCCACCAAGCAATGCACTCTAGGGAGTGTGCATCATCATTAGCCTGTAGTTTATTCAGTCTATGTTCCAGAACAAAATTAAAATTTTATAGTGACAGGAACCACTTAGTCAGCCTTGCGTCATTTTCCTTGTTTTGCTTCATTCTTGCTAAGGAGGCATGATCAGACAGCAGTCTAAACTTTCTAGTAAGGATGTAATACTTCAGTTATTCAAGTGCCCCTTTGAATGACAAGCATTAATAATCAAAAATTGCATAATTTTTTCAGCAGGAGACAGCTTATTGCTGAAGTACATGACCGGATGTTCCTCCCTATTCACCCCCTGTGACAGTACCACGCCCAAACCTGCATCAGAAGCATCCGTCTGGACCAGAAACTCCTGCCTAAAATCAGGGGTAGAGAGCCTTGGCGATTGGCATAGAGCAGGCTTTAGGTTTTGAAAAGCCTTCACTGCCTCTAGGGTTCAAGTCACCATTACTGACTTCCCTCCTTTTGTCAAATCAGTCAACGGAGCTGCAATTGAGGCAAAATTTGTCACAAACCTACGATAGTTGCCAGTGTTGCCATGGAAAGCCATGACCTGTGTAAAGGATCTGCCAGACACAGCTTCTGTGTCGACGCCCGTGGTTACTCACTCTGCACCTGCTCCTAAGTCTGGTCGAGTGACCCCTTCTTCCACCAATCAGCCTGGGAGGCTGAGGAGTGGGAGAGCCTATCACAGCCTGGCCAGACGGAGCTAGCTCCCGCCCTCTGTCTATTTATACCTTCACTTCCTGCTCCTCCTTTGCCTGTGATTCTTTCAGTCTGTTTCCTTGCTTGCTGCTGCTGCTTACTACTTGTCTTCTGCTTCATATTGACCCTGGCTTGACTGACTATTCTCCTGCTCTGCGTTTTGTACCTCGTCCACTCCTGGTTTGACTCGGCTCGTTCACTATTCTCCTGCTCTGCGTTTTGTACCTCGTCCACTCCTGGTTTGACTCGGCTCGTTCACTATTCTTGTTGCTCACGGGGTTGCCGTGGGCAACTGCCCCATTTCCCTTAGCTTCTGTGTGCCCTTGTCTGTTTGACTGTCGTGCACTTAGTGAGCGTAGGGACTGTCGCCCAGTTGTACGCCGTCGCTTAGGACGGGCCGTTGCAAGTAGGCAGGGACTGAGTGTCGGGTAGATTAGGGCTCACCTGTCTGTCTCCCTACCCCGCCATTACATAATCACAGGCCCATATACCTTTTCTACCCTGGTCCCTGTCACAACTATGGACCCCCTTGAGACCCTGGCTCAGCAAATGCAGGGCCTCACCCTACAGGTCCAAGCCCTGGCTCAGAGCGGCAACCAGCAAGATGCTACCCTGGTAGTGCCCCCCACTTCACCTCTTGAAATCCACCTTAAGTTGCCTGACCGGTTCTCAGGGGACCGGAAGACTTTTTTCTCCTTTCGTGAGAGTTGTAGGCTCGATTTCCGTCTAAAGCCCCACTCCTCAGGTTCCGAGAGCCAGTGAGTGGGTATAATTATGTCCCGGCTCCAGGGCGGACCCCAAGAATGGGCCTTCTCCTTGGCTCCGGATGCCCCTGAACTTTCCTCTGTTGACCTTTTTTTTTTCTGCTCTCGGGCTCATATATGACGAGACTGACAAGACTGCCTTTGCCGAGAGTCAGCTGGTGACCTTACGTCAGGGTAAGAGACCCGTTGAGGAGTACTGTTCGGACTTTAGGAAGTGGTGTGTAGCTTCTCGGTGGAATGACCCTGCCTTGAGGTGCCAGTTTAGATTGGGTCTGTCGAACGCCCTGAAGGACCTGTTAGTTAGCTACCCCTCTTCTGACTCTCTAGATCAGGTTATGGCTTTAGCGGTACGACTTGACCGACGTCTCAGGGAACGACGACTTGAACGTTTTTGTGCCTTCTCCTCTGACTTCCCCTTGATGGCTCCCGAAGTTCCGTTGCTTCATTCTTCCACGGAAAACTCGGATGAACCAATGCAACTCGGGGCCTCCGTGTCTCCCCAACAACGTAGAGACTTCCGCAGGAAGAATGGTCTCTGCTTCTACTGTGGGGAGGACAAGCATCAAGTGAACAACTGTCCTAGGCGTAAGAATAAGCAGCCGGAAGAACTTCCGCGCCTAAGTGATCATCGGGGAGGTCACTTGGGCGCACAGGTATTTCCCGTAAATATGAAACCTAATATTATCTTGCTTCCCTTTCAGGTCTCTTTTGGTGGTAGGTCTGCTACCGGCAGTGCCTTCGTGGATTCAGGGTCTTCTATGGATTCAGGGTCTTCCGCTAATATTATGTCTGTGGAATTTGCTATGTCTCTAGCTATGCCATTGATTGATTTGCCTAAACCTGTCCCGGTAGTGGGTATCGACTCCACTCCTCTTGCTAATGGTTATTTTACATAGCATACCCCTGTTTTTGAACTCCTTGTTGGCTCCATGCATTTGGAGCAGTGCTCTGTACTGGTTATGCAGGGATTATCGTCCGATTTGGTTTTAGGCCTTCCCTGGTTGCAGTTGCATAATCCAAAGTTTAACTGGAATACTGGGGATCTTACCAAATGGGGTAATGAATGCATGACGTCATGTTTTTCTGTTAATTTTATTTCCCTCCCTGAGGAAGTGAACACTCTACCTGAGTTTGTTCAGAACTTCGCTGATGTTTTTTCTAAAAAGGCCTCTGAAGTGTTACCTCCTCATAGAGAATACGATTGTGCAATCGATTTGGTACCAGGAGCTAAGCTCCCTAAGGGTAGGATATTTAATCTCTCTTGTCCCGAACGTGAAGCCATGAGAGAGTATATCCAGGAATGCCTGGCCAAGGATTACATTCGCCCCTCTACTTCGCCGGTAGGTTCTGGCTTCTTCTTCGTAGGGAAGAAGGATGGTGGTCTTAGGCGGGGCATTGATTACCGAAACTTGAATAAGGTCACTGTAAGGAACCAGTATCCCCTTCCTTTGATTCCTGATCTCTTCAATCAGGTTCAGGGGGCCCAATGGTTCTCTAAGTTTGATCTACGGGGGGCTTATAACCTTATCCGCATTAAAGAGGTAGATGAGTGGAAGACTGAGTTTAACACGCCTGAAGGTCATTTCGAATACCTCGTCATGCCCTTTGGGTTGTGTAATGCTCCCGCGGTCTTCCAGAATTTCATAAATGAGATTTTAAGAGACTACCTGGGGGTATTTCTTGTAGTGTACCTTGATGACATCCTAGTGTTTTCCAAGGACTGGTCCTCCCACATTGAGCATGTCAGGAAGGTGCTCCAGGCCCTTCGGGAAAACAAACTGTTTGCTAAAACCGAAAAATGTGTGTTTGGGGTGCAGGAGATACCATTTTTGGGTCAAATCCTCACTCCTCATGAATTCCGCATGGACCCTGCCAAGGTTCAGGCTGTGGCGGAATGTGTCCAACCTGCCTCCCTGAAGGCATTACAGTGCTTCCTGGGGTTTGCTAATTATTACAGGAGATTTATTGCTAACTTCTCGGTCATCGCTAAGCCTCTTACGGATCTCATTCGCAAAGGTGCTGATCTCCTCCATTGGCCTCCAGTGCTTTATCTCGGCCCCAGTGCTGATTCAGCCTAACCAAATGGAGCCATTTATCGTGGAGGTTTACGCCTCCGAGGTGGGAGTGGGTGCTGTCTTGTCCCAGGGTACCAGGTCCCTCACCCATCTCCGTCCCTGTGCCTACTTCTCCAGGAAGTTCTCACCCACTGAGAGTAACTACGACATTGGCAACTGCAAACTCTTAGCCATTAAATGGGCATTTGAAGAGTGCCGCCACTTCCTGGAGGGGGCTAGGCACCAGATTACGGTCCTTACCGACCACAAGAATCTGGTCTTCCTAGAATCTGCCCGGAGGCTAAACCCGAGACAAGCTCTATGGGTGTTATTTTTTACTAGATTCAACTTTTTGGTCACCTATAGGGCTGGGTCTAAAAATATTAAGGCTGATGCACTGTCGCGTAGCTTCATGGCCAGCCCTCCTTCGGAGGAAGATACTGCTTGTGTTTTGCCCCCAGGTATAATCATTTCCTCTGTTGATTCTGACTTAGTCTCCGAAATAGCGGCTGATCAAGGTTCAGCCCCCGGGAACCTTTCTGAGAACAAGCTGTTTGTTCCCCTGCAATTCCGGCTAAGGGTACTCAGGAAAAATCATGACTCTGCACTATCTGGCCACCCAGGCATCCTGGGTACCAAGCACCTCATTGCCAGAGACTATTGGTGGCCTGGGTTGCTTAAAGACGTTAAGGCCTACGTCGCCGCTTGTGAAATTTGTGCTAGGTCCAAGACTCCCAGGTCCCGACCAGCGGGCTTACTATGTTCTTTGCCCATTCCCCAGAGACCTTGGACCCACATCTCCATGGATTTTATCACCGATCTGCCTCCATCTCAAGGCAAGTCGGTGGTATGGGTGGTAGTGGACCGCTTCAGTAAGATGTGCCACTTTGTGCCCCTCAAGAAACTACCCAATGCTAAGACGTTAGCTACCTTGTTTATCAAACACATCCTACGTCTCCATGGGGTTCCTGTCAATATTGTTTCTGACAGAGGGGTATGGTTTGTTTCATTGTTTTGGAGAGCCTTCTGTAAAAAGTTGGAGATTGATCTGTCCTTCTCCTCGGCCTTCCATCCTGAAACTAATGGCCAAACTGAGAGGGCTAATCAGTCTCTAGAACAATATTTAAGGTGTTTTATCTCTGACTGTCAATATGATTGGGTCTCCTTCATTTCCCTCGCTGAATTTTCCCTTAATAACCGGGTCAGTAACTCGTCAGGGGTCTCCCCCTTTTTCTGTAATTTTGGGTTCAATCCACGGTTCTCCTCCGTTTCACCTGGTGGTTCCAACAATCCTGAGGTAGATGTCGTTCATCGGGAACTGTGCACAGTCTGGGCCCAGGTTCAGAAGAACCTAGAGGTGTCCCAGAGCATACAAAAGACCCAGGCAGATAGAAGACGTTCTGTTAACCCCTTGTTTGCGGTCGGGGATCTGGTGTGGCTGTCTTCAAGAAATTTGCGCCTTAAAGTCCCGTCCAAAAAATTTCCTCCCAGGTATATAGGGCCGTACAAGGTCATTGAAGTCCTTAACCCTGTCTCCTTCCAACTGGAGTTACCCCCGTCTTTTCGAATACACGACGTGTTTCATGCCTCCCTCCTGAAAGGCTGCTCCCCGTCCTTGGCTCCCTCGAGGAAACCTCCGGTCCCTGTTCTCAATCCTGAAGGGGTAGAATTCGAGGTGGCCAAGATTGTGGACAGCAGGATGGTCCAAGGCTCTCTCCAGTACCTGGTCCATTGGAGAGGATACGGGCCTGAGGAGAGGACTTAGGTACCCGCCCGGGATGTTCACGCTGCAGTATTGCTCAGGAGGTTCCATCTTCGGTTCCCCAATAAGCCAGGTCCACCTAGAAAGGGTCCAGTGGCCCCTCATAAAAGGGGGGGGTACTGTAAAGGATCTGTCAGACACAGCTTCTGTGTCGACACCCGTGGTTACTCACTCTGCACCTGCTCCTAAGTCTGGTCGAGTGACCCCCTTCTTCCACCAATCAGCCTGGGAGGCTGAGGAGTGGGAGAGCCTATCACAGCCTGGCCAGACGGAGCTAGCTCACGCCCTCTGTCTATTTAAACCTTCACTTCCTGCTCCTCCTTTGCCTGTGATTCTTTCAGTCTGTTTCCTGCCTTGCTGCTGCTGCTTACTACTTGTCTTCTGCTTCATATTGACCCTGGCTTGACTGACTATTCTCCTGCTCTGCGTTTTGTACCTCGTCCACTCCTGGTTTGACTCGGCTCATTCACTATTCTCCTGCTCTGCGTTTTGTACCTCGTCCACTCCTGGTTTGACTCGGCTCGTTCACTATTCTTGTTGCTCACGGGGTTTCCGTGGGCAACTGCCCCATTTCCCTTAGCTTCTGTGTACCCTTGTCTGTTTGCCTGTCGTGCACTTAGTGAGCGTAGGGGCTGTCGCCCAGTTGTACGCCGTCGCTTAGGATGGGCCGTTGCAAGTAGGCAGGGACTGAGTGGCGGGTAGATTAGGGCTCACCTGTCTGTCTCTTTACCCCACCATTACAACCTGTTTCTCTATCAGAGGCCTAGGCTAGTTCTGTATTGCCTAAATTTTGATTAACTCTCTGCCAATGATGTACCCAAGATATCTGGCTTATCAGGTCCATAAATCTCGGAAAGGTAGCAGGGGCTACTTGCAACCGAAACGGCATCACTACATAGTAGAACAACCTATCTGGGGTTGAGGAGGCGGTCTTACACCTCTTCTATTGATGGAATTTCCCCCTAACCCTTTGTAAGATAAAGCATTGTTGTTAGATATCTTGCGTTGCCTAACCTCTCAATTAGTTCATCCACCAGTGGCGTAACTACCGCCGTAGCAGCAGTAGCGGCTGCTACGGGGCCCGCGGCATGAGGGGGCCCGTGTCGCCCGCCGTCACGGGCCCCCACCATGGCCGGAGGCTCTGCTAGCAGCCGCTATAGCTGCTACAGCGGGACGCCACTGAACACTACGGCAGAGCAGGGAGGTATCTCCCCGCTCTGCCATTAAACAAAAGACATGTATCCCCTATCCACAGGATAGGGGATACATGTGTGATCGCTGGCATTGATAGGGAGAACGGGGGACTGAAAGTCCCCTGAAGTTCTCCATCACAAACCTTGGACTTCCGGGGTCTGTGTCGGCAGCTCCGTAGGAATGAATGGAGCACCGGTCGCGCTTGTGCGCATGCATGACCAGCACTCCTTTCATTTTTATTGAGCTGCGCAGACGCCGGAAGTCAGAGGTTAGTCATGGAGAACTTCAGGGGACTTTCGGTCCCCTGTTCTCCTTATCGCTGCCAGCGATCACACATGTATCCCCTATCCTGTGGATAGGGGATACATGTCTTCTGTCTTTTCACACTGTAGGTCGCATTTTTTTGGTGGGTTGGGGACGCTGTAAGGCATACACTACAGGGGGGGCTGTAAGGCGTTCCCTACAGGGGGGGTTGTATGGCGTTCCCTACAGGGGGGGGGCTGTATGGCGTTCCCTACAGGGGGGGGCTGTATGGCGTTATCTACAGGGGGGGATGTATGGCATTCCCTACAGACCCCCCCTGTAGGGAACACCATACAGACCCCCTGTAGATAACGCCATACAGACCCCCTGTAGACAACGCCATACAGCCCCCCCCTGTAGATAACGCCATACAGTCCCCCCTGTAGATAACGCCATATAGTCCCCCCTGTAGATAGCGCCGTACAGTCCCCCCTGTAGATAGCGCCATATAGTCCCCCCTGTAGATAACGCCATACAGTCCCCCCTGTAGATAACGCCATACAGTCCCCCCTGTAGATCACGCCATACAGTCCCCCCTGTAGATAACGCCATACAGTCCCCCCTGTAGATAACGCCATACAGTCCCACCTGTAGATAACGCCATACAGGCCCCCTGTAGATAACGCCATACAGTCCCCTCTGTAGATAGCGCCATACAGCCCCCCTGTAGATAGCGCCATACAGCCCCCTTGTAGATAGCACCATACAGCCCCCCTGTAGATAACGCCATACAGCCCCAAATCCCCCCTGTAGATAGCGCCATACAGCTCCTCCCTGTAGATAATGCCATACAGCCCCCTTTGTAGATATCTACAGAGGGGGCTGTATGGCGTTATCTACAGGGGGGACTGTATGGCGCTATCTACAGTGGGGCTGTATGGCGCTATCTACAGGGGGGCTGTATGGTGTTATCTACAGAGGGGGGGCTGTAAAAAAGGCACTATTTACAAGGGGGGGGGTTGTGTGACACCCAGGGGAGGGGGGGCCCAGTCAAAAGTTTGTTATGGGGCCAAGTCTTTCCTAGTTACGCCCCTGTCATCCACCCTGGGCATGGGATAAGCGTCACATTTTGAAACCTCATTACGTTTTCTTAATATAATACAAAACCTCCAAGCACAATCTTGCCCACTCATTTTTGGACTCTTCGATTACAACCAGGTCAAGCCTACTTTTAATCTCAGATGACACCGCCTCCATACATGCTTCTGAAATTAAATATGACTTAAGATTTACTTCTGGGCTCAGTTTATAGATGGTGTTTAAATAAAATTCACCCCCCCCCCTTAACCCCTTAAGGACACGGCCTATTTTGGCCTTGAGGATAGAACAATTTTTTTATATTTCCCTCTTTGCATCCCGATGCTCATAACTTTCTTAATTTTTTGTACGACATAGTTGTATGAGACTTTATTTTTTGCGGGAAGAGTTGTACTTTATGTAGGTACCATTTTTGGTACAAAAACATTATCGTTTAATTAATCTAAATTTTTATTTTGGCGAAAATGCAGAAAAAAAGCAGTTCCGCAGCAGTTTTAATATTTTTTTTATTACACCATACACTGATCATCATAAATAATGTTATACATTTGTTGTTCAGGTTGTTACGGTCGTGGCGATACCAAATATGTCTATTTCATGTTTTGAGACTTGTATTTTAAAAAGTTTATTTATTGTAAAAAATGTGTATTTGTGTATATTTTTTTAACTTTTTTTATTTTATTTAACATAATTAATTTTTTTACATTAATTTAACTTTTTGTTTTTAATCCCATAAAGAGATTTTTCATTTTGATTTAGATTTTTTAACTGTATTGTACTGGCATATGTCTATATGCCAGTACATTAGCCTGTGTACTGATTGTACACAGGCAGTTGTTAGGGCATACTCAGTATGCCCTAACAACAGGAAATATGTTCAGACAGCCCTGGGGTCCTTCAATGGACCCTGGGCTGTCTGGCCATACAAGTTATGGGCTTTGATGGCATCACAGGGATTTTCTTTGACGAGATCAAAGGGCAGTCCCCCCTCCTTGAACGGCACAATCAGCTTTTATCGCGGCATTCAAGGGTTAACGTCGGAGAGATGTTTCTCTTCTCTCCGCCATTAGAGCGAGGCCGTGGCTGTGTATTACAGCTGTTGCCCCGCTCCCGATCGCGCGCGTACACGGCTGTCACACAGGACGAGAATGCTCGTCCTAATGCGCAAAGTACCAGCCGCTCGGGACGAGCATTCTCGTCCTGTGTCGGCAACAAGTTAAGCCAGAAAATGTACGTTTGTTTTCCTGCAGGAATTCTTTGGGTTGTTATTGTTGTGACACTGAAAGGGTCTCACCTATTTTTACTGGAGGGATTGGTTGCGGCAAATAACCTTTCACAGTACAGATGTAGCAAGAATGGCTAGATCTCTTATCTTGACTTTTTCAATGACTTTTAAATGGCTTTTGTTGTGTGATATCACGCTGCAGCAAGTTATCAGAATCAAGTTAAATATGGGTACATCTGTATTTGAGGCTAAATGTACCTGTGAAAAGTGCAGCCCGGCCAGATTACCCGTCCCAGCGACTGCAGAACATACAACTACCCGAGGTAGAAGTGTATGACAATGTGCTCGTATGTGTAGACCTGTTCTCATGGGGGCCTGAGGCCCGGCCGGTATCTTCCCAACTGCAGAAGTTGTGTGTAGTGACAGGGGAACAGTGCTTATCCCAAGTATTGACCTGGTGTTTGTACAATGATAAGATGTCAGCAGTTCTCCAGATGTTATTCCAAAGTCAGTTTGTTTAATAACGATATTCAGAAAGTGTTGTGGGAATATTAAATACTCAGGTTAAGTCGTGAGAACCAGATTCTGACAGAATGTGGACGGATAAAGGAAGGTAAACCGGTAGCACCCAAGGCACTCTTGATGGCGCTTGTATTGATGGTGTATGACCTCACATATGCCCCAAGACTGCAAGGATCGATGTAGTAAGATCTAATTGGTATGTCCCCAGGCTTTACAGCTGATGCTGCTAAATTCTTTTAGAGCTGTTTGATTTGCCTACAGAACAGTCCTGGCAGACCGGTGCCAACCTTATCATACCCGCCTCCCACGAAGAGAACAGACCTTGAGAGGCCTTCCCAGGTAGAACGAACCAGATGAGGGGGAAAAAAAATTGGTTTGAGACACTTGTCAGATAAACATGTGGAATCTGTGTATATTTCTGTGAATAGGAGCTGTTCCAGGTAATCAGCTGAGAATAAGATATAAATCCTGCTGGAAAGTGTAACACCAAGTGCAAATACAATGTACCCAGTAATTACACGTCTTCTAGGTGCCCTGTCTAGTGGAACAGAGAAGTTTTTCTTACATAAAGGTGTTTGTTTGATGTCGTTTAAGGGCCTGTCATTATTATTGTATGTACTTAGAACAACTTTTATAGTGTATGCGGATGATGTTATCACCAGATTAGTATTTATTTTAACAATTGACAAGGGTTGGGTCCCCGGCAAGTGCCAGTAAACACGAACTAGAAGACTTTTAATATTATGAACTCCATCACTGAAATGCGGCAGGCACAGCCTGAGCCAGTACAACGCGTTTGTCATGAACTGACGGCAGTGTCACAATTCTAAGCAGCCGTGCAGACAAGTAACTTACCGGAGGAAGAGGACAGATGCGGAGGGTTTGTGGTAGTCACAATAAAACTCCACTACTCCTTCTAATGGGGGGGTCTCACCCCAGGCTCACAGCATGAGGTGCTATGTACAGCCCGGTGACGTATACTAAAAGAGACGGTGTCTGAAAGATGAGAAGGACAAAACCAAGTCCTGATGACATCAGCAAAGTGAAGTAAAGACCAAAGACCTGAGTGAATCCGTCAGCAGTATCAAGTGTTTTAATAAGTAAGTGACCAGGGGGGGGGGCTAATAATAAATCCCCCACTGGACACCACTGTGCAGTCTGACTCCACAATTGTGTGGGTTACCCTGAGGGCGACAGTCAGTGAAGAGCAGAAGACAGAAGAAGAAGAGGACGATGATGTACAGGACTTGCAATGAACTGATGGGACCCAAAACCTGAGGGTGATAGCATGAGATTGGTGATAGCATTATATTATTAATTGAGGCCCTATTGTTTATATTGTCTAAGGTTTATAATTATAATGTGTGTAAATATGCCACGGTACTGCAAATTACGATCTGAGGAGTTTTATGTGGAGGTGTGAGGTGAAGGTCACTGGTTGTTGTCACTCATATGTAAGAAGTACATGGCAGCAATGACAGCCCGGAGGTTATGTTACCTGGGTGTCTTTAGGTTTGGGGAAGTTGCTGCCCACGACCTGTTATATCTGCAGGGGTAAAAGTCCCATTAGGACAGTAAGTGACAGTGCGACAATTATTACCATTAATAAAAATGTAGACTGGATTAATTATATATATTACAACCAGCAGCGGTTTGTAAATTATACCCAAGATGCTTTACAAGGGTTAGCTGACCAACTAGGGCCCACCTCAACTGTGCCCACTATGTTTACACAAATAGACGAAGTGACACTGACAGTCCCTTTAAAGACAACCATCCTGTATCCTGAGGAGAATAGGGAAAGTTAGGACCACTCCGAAACCTTGGAAGTCGAGGTACAAAGGTGGGTTACTCATAAGGAGTAGCTCGTCTCAAGCTGGTGAAGAAATCCAAAACCCCTACCCGCCTGGTTCGAGTGGTCAGTAGTAGGTTGCTAGGCAAGACTCAGAGATAGAGTAATAATATTTTTAGGGGGGACTGTCAGGGATCATTAGCCTGTATATTGCTTGCAAAAACATTATTACTTTATATCAGTATATTCCACAAAGAACTTGAATGTAACAAGATGGAGCTTGCATCAGGAACACGCCTATTGAGACACCGCCCCTGTAATGCAAGAGGAGTGTACAGATGAACTCACAGCTGAATAGAGCCAATAGGGCTTAAGCACATCCCACATCTCTAGGGAGGAGATTTGTAAATTCTTTGTTCAATAAAGTTAATTGTACTTCCTGCTTTACTGAGGGAGGAAGTCTACCAACTTGTCTGCCTGGTATATCTCTTCCACGCATGCCCTCAGTTTCCAATTTACAGAGGTGGCTATTCGGTGTGAAATAACAGGGAAAAGGAAGATACTGACAAGGCCACCAGGGATTCCCTGTCCATCCAGGACTTGAACAAGTTTATACAATCAATTTAAAAAGGCTTCCTACTGCCTGGTTTGTGTACTTTATAATTTACTTTGCCAACCTTTTCCACGACCTCATAGGGGCCTTGCCATTTGGCCAAGAACTTACTTTCTACGGCAGGTACTAACGTAAGGACTTTATCTTCAAGACTGAAATTCTTGACTCTTGCAGATCGATTGTAAATTCTGCTTTGAGCCTCTTGAGCCCTCTGCAAAGTTTCCTTACAATTGGCATTACTGTAGCAAAACAGTCTTGTATGTACGCCACATGCTCTATGACACTTTGCA
This sequence comes from Rhinoderma darwinii, assembly GCF_050947455.1. Classification (NCBI taxonomy): domain Eukaryota; kingdom Metazoa; phylum Chordata; class Amphibia; order Anura; family Rhinodermatidae; genus Rhinoderma; species Rhinoderma darwinii. The sequence goes on along the minus strand of NC_134690.1, from coordinate 46,299,664 downwards.
TGGGGTAGACTCTGTCTCCCATATTTCCTTGGCTATATCAAGTAAACCCCACAGGTGTCAGCCATAGACCAAACTAACCCATATGTCTGGGGTTGATATACAGAAGTACGTATGTGTGTGATTTTAAACATCTTGCATACCTCTTTCATAACCTTTGACATAAAGGGGGTGCCCTGGTCAGTGAGGATTTCTTTTGGGATCCCAGTTCGGGAAAACATATAAACAATTACCGTGCAATACTTTTAGAGGCAGTGTTTTGTAAGGTCACAGTTTCTGGACAGTGAGTTGCATAATACATAGTTATCAACATATATTGGTGTACTCTGGCTGACTTCACTATGGGACCCACCAAATCCATAGCAATCCTGTCAAATGGTACCTCAGCAATTGGAAGTGGAAACAAAGGGCTACGTTTGTCAGCATCTGGTTTTTGTGGCACAACATTTATGACAGTAATACCTTCCCAAGCTTTTATGAGAGCAGGGTCTCTCAATTGGGTGGTCCCAAAATTATATCAGGACACCTCTAGATCAGGTACGTTTTGATCAGGAGGAGGATCATCTTCGTCTTTAGCTGAGACCTACAATGGAAAATTGTCATAGTCATCGTGCATTTCTGTCAACAAATCAATCTTTATACCATTTACAGGGGAAGGCAGATTTTCTGCAGGAGTTTCCACTGTGCCTTCAGGAAATGTACCCTTTTCCCACAATTCTGAAAATTGTCCCTCCCCAATATCACACTATGCATTCGTTTTTTGTTTTTTTACTGCACTAACATCATGGTCACAGTCTCAATTTTAGTGAGGACTGTGAAGCAAACCCTGTTTTCTCCATGGGTGCAAAGCACACTCAAATGTTTGTCAGGAATATAGTCTCCAGCTACCAAGGTTATAAGGCTAACTGAGTCCAACAAGGCCTTGACAGGACAAGTATTTAACACAATCTTGCAGACCTGAGGCTCAGTCTCTAGTCCTGGTGATGCATCACACATTGGTTATGCAAACAGCGACTGACGCCAACCCACGTCTCACTCCATGGGCTTTCAGGTAAGAGGGCAATGGGCAGCAATATGTCCCACTTAATGGCAACTCCAACACAGGGTCACCACTGGTCTCCTTGGCGGGTAGTCCCATCTAGGGCTATTTAACTATTTGGGATAACCACCAGTCTTTTACTCACGAGAAACCTTTAGAGCCTATTTCCATCTATCGGCACTCTTCCACTCTCCACTAATACATTTATTTTCTTAATTTTCTTATCAAATAATGTCCTAGGTCTGGCGACCCTGCGAGGTGATCATTCTGCAGTGACATCGAGGAAGTAGTCTTTGCTCATTAGGAACCTTTCCATTAGGTTGTCTAGTTGGTCTGCATCCTTGTGGTCTCCATGCCCGACCCAGCGTTGCAAATCAGCAGGAAGGGCCTTTATATAGCATTCCACAACCACTTTCTCCACGATCTGTGCGGGTGTAGAGGAGTCTGGTTTCAGACATGTTTTTTCCAGGTGGACATGCTCATACATCTGGGACCTGGCAGACTTATCCATGCTGTAACTACAATTATTGACTCTCCAGGCACAAATAGCAGCAGTAATCCCTAGACGAGCAAGAGGCTCTGACCCTCTCTTCATTAACTGCAGGGCTTTGATGGCCCAGTAACGAGACCAGTTGCTTCATCTGAGCTGACAGAGAGAGGTAATGCCCCTATGGATGTGGGGAAGTGAATGACAAGTCCCACTGGGAATCCTACCTGCCATTCCATAAATATCTAGTCCCAGAACAATTTGAAAAGAACAAACAAACTAGGCGTATGCATAGTTGACAACATTTTAACATTTTCCGGGGACACTTGGGGTGTGGCGTATTTGGTGGGCGTGTCTTATACAGTGTGACTTATTTGGTGGGCGTAGCTAATGGGCCGTGGCTTTCTTCCCAGAATTTCTGCATACAAATAAACGAACAAAAATGTCTGCACTAGTTTGGCTGACAACTACTATGATGGCCAATAGCTCTCACTGGTTATCCAGTTATTACAGGCTGGTGATATCTCACTTTATCACGATGGCTAAGTGATATGTGCTGACCACTACTGGTAGCGTAAAAACCAGCACATATAGCGCCACACTGAGTGCCCCTTGTAGATGGTGACCCACACTGCCCCCAGTAGATAGTGCCACACACTGCCCCCTGCAGATCTTGCCACACACTGCTTCCTGTAGATAGTGCCACAGTATACTTTTTAGATAATGCCACAGTGGGTTTTGTAGATAATGCTGCACAGCCCCTTGTAGAAAGTGTCACACTGCCCCCCGCTCTGGCCAGGGATTCCGCTCATGGAGGAGCCCCTGACGCCACTGTCCATAAATGGACAGTGACGACACAGGCTCCCTCTAGGAGCGGAATCACCAGCCTGAGCGTAGGCAAGGCTCCGGCCGGAGATCCTGCTCCAGAAGGAGCCCCTTACGTCACTGTCCATATATGGATAGTGACATCATGAGCTCCTCCAGGAGCGGAATCCCCAGTCAGAGCGTCGGCAACGCTTGAGCAGGGGATTCTGCTCCTGGAGGAGCCCCCGACCTCACTGTCCATATATATGGATAGTGACACCAGGGCCTCCTCCAGGAGTGGAATCCCCGGCCAGAGCGTCGGCAATGTTCTGGCCTGGGATTCCCCTCAAGGAGGAGTGAGCAGCAGAGCAGGGAGCGGATAGTTTCCTGCTGTGCCATAGTATTCAAATGTATCTGCGTCCTGAGGATAGATAGATATACATACACTTTATGGACAAATGTTTTGGGACACCTAAACATATAGGAATTAATATGGAGTTGGTCCCCCCCTCTCCAGCTGAAATTGCTTCCACTCTTCTGTGAAGCCTTTTTATAAGATTATGTAAACCCATGCCATGAAGCTCCCGGCTCATAGTTTTTATGCTGATGTTAATGCAAGAGCAGGTTTTGCATTGTGCAGTTATTGAATCACCAGAGTGTTGGCAACTTTTATGCACTATGCGCCTCAGTGAACCCACTCTGTGAGTTTACATGGTTCCAAAACGCTTCTACTTTGCAGTAATACCACTCACAGTTGATCATAGAATATCTAGGAGGGAAGAGGTTCCATGAACTGACTTGTTGTAACGGTGGCGTCCTATTACAGTACCACGCTGGAATTGACTGAGCTCTTCGGAATGACCCATTCTTTAAAAATGTTTATACAGGCGACTGCATAGCGAGGTGCTGGATTTTATAAACTTCTGGCAATGGAACTTAATGAAACACCTGAATTCAATGATTAAGTGGTGTCCCAATACTTTTGTCTATATAGTGTACTTCTAAATAGTAAGTTAGGGATAAGTGTATACAGTACAGTAATATGTATATATAATAATTTAGGGGTATGTATGTGTATATATATATATATATAGCATATTAGCGGTATGTATATATAATATATTAGAAGTATGTATATATAGTATATTAGGGATGTGTGTATATATAATGTATTAGAAGTATTCGTATGTAGTATAGAGTATAAAATTAGTATGTATATATACTGTAGATACATAGGTATATTAGGGGTATGTGTGTGTGTATATATATATATATATATATATATATATATAGTATATTAGGGGTATGTGTATATATAGTATATTAGGGGTATGCATATATAGTTTATTAGGGGTATGTATACCGTGTTCCAAATTATTATGCACATTGGATTTAAGTGTCATAAACATTTCATTATTAGTTTTTCAATTAAACTCATGGATGGTATTGTGTCTTGGGGCTCTTTGGATCGTTGTAATTAATCTCAGACACCTGTGATAATTAGTTTGCCAGGTGTGCCCAATCAAAGGAAAACTACTTAAGAAGGACGTTCCACATTATTAAGCAGGCCACAGGTTTCAAGCAATATGGGAAAGAAAAAGGATCTCTCTGCTGCCGAAAAGCGTGAAATAGTGCAATACCTTGGACAAGGTATGAAAACATTGGATATTTCAAGAAAATTTAAGCGTGATCATCGTACTGTGAAAAGATTTGTGGCTGATTCAGAGCACAGACGGGTTCGTTCAGATAAAGGCATAATGAGGAAGGATTCTGCCAGACAAATTAATAGGATTAGGAGAGCAACTGCTAAAATGCCATTGCAAAGCAGCAAACAGGTATTTGAAGCCGCTGGTGCCTCTGGAGTCCCGCGAACCTCAAGGTGTAAGATCCTCCAGAGGTTTGCAAGTGTGCATAAAGCTATTATTCGGCCACCCCTAAACAATGCTCACAAGCAGAAACGGTTGGAGTGGGCTCAGAAATACATGAAGACTAATTTTTAAACCGTGTTGTTTACTGATGAGTGCCGTGCAACCCTGGATGGTCCAGATGGATGAAGTAGTGGAAGGTTGGTGAATGACCACCATGTCCCAACAAGGCGATGTCAGCAAGGAGGTGGCGGAGTCATGTTTTGGGCTGGAATCATGGGGAGAGAGCTGGTAGGCCCCTTTAGGGTCCCTGACGGTGTGAAAATGACCTCTGCAAAGTACGTAGAGTTTATGACTGACCACTTTCTTCCGTATTACAAAAAGAAGAACCGTGCCTTCCGTAGCAAAATTAACTTCATGCATGACAATGCACCATCTCATGCTGCAAAGAATACCTCTGTGTCATTGGCTGCTATGGGCATAAAAGGAGAGAAACTCATGGTGTGGTCCCCATGTTCCCCTGACCTCAACCCTATTGAGAACCTTTGGAGCATCCTCAAGCAAAATATCTATGAGGGTGGGAGGCAGTTCACATCAAAACAGAAGCTCTGGGAGGCTATTCTGACATCCTGCAAAGATATTCAAGCAGAAACTGTCCAAATACTCACAAATTCAATGGATGCAAGAATTGTGAAGGTGATATCAGAGAAGGGGTCCTATGGCCTGTTAAGTTTTTTTTGATTGAAAGAGCTTTTGATTTCTGTAAATATGACCTCCTGATGCTGCAAATTCAACAAATTACTATTTTAGTTCTCTTTACAACCTTTAAAATGTTTTGATCCCTGTTGTGCATAATAATGTGAAACAGTGCATTTTGAGTTTTTTACTTCTAAAAAAAAATCTGTTATCATTAGGAGATTTGTTCAATAAAATTCGCATTATACTGATGGCTTGAAGATTATACTGACTGTCATTTGCATCGACTATGTGGGAAAATCAGCGAAAAATAACATTTGCATAATAATTTGGAACGCGGTGTATACATAGTTATATTAGGGGTATGTATATATAGTACATTAGGGGTATGTATGTATAGTATATTAGGGGTATGTATGTATAGTATATTAGGGGTATGTATATATAGCTTATTAGGGGTATGTATATATAGCTTATTAGGGGTATGTATATATAGTTTATCTGCAGTGTAATTGAATGGAGAGAAGAGTATGACGCTGATTGGTCACTGATTGGTCAGCGTCACACACTTCTCTCCACAACGCCCACTTGGTCAAAAAGTAAAACACGGCCAGTTGTCCATTAAGAAACTCATTAGCATAAAGCTAAAATCGTTCATAACTCCGTCAAAAATGATTGTTTTTCTAAATAAAAAACACTGCTGTAATCTACATTGCAGCACCGATCACATTATGTACAAGATAGGCCACTTATAATGTGGTGACAGAGCCTCTTTAAGTGTGCTGCCTACGGACTCCAGGAAATGAAAATTTCAGGTACATTTTCCACATACATACCCCTGATATACTCTTTAAGGGTTAAGATACTTCATCTGACCGGATAGAAGAGACATATTACTCAGCAGTAATGAATTAAACAATTAGGAGGTCCCAGATAGCCTTAAATAGGGCCCAAATCCCTTCAGAAAGCGTAACGTATGCAGCAGTATATATATATATATATATATATATATATATATAAGGTGGGAAACTTGTTCTGCCTACGGACTCCAGGAAATGAAAATTTCAGGTAAATTTTCCACTTCCTGATCTTCCTACGGCAGCACACTTAAGGGACTTAACAAGCAATGAGAATATGGGGGGGGGGGGGGGTGTTTAAGATTTGGATGCTCCCACTAGTCGTTTTTTTGCCAAAGGCAGAACCTTCAGAAAAAAATACGTTGAGCCTATAATGTTGAATGAAGGTCGAGGAAGAAGACCAAGTGGCTGTTTTGCAGACTTGGTCTAAGGGGATATGGCATCTTCCTGCCCACGATGTAGATGTGGATCTGGTTGAGTGGGCCCGAATATCTAAGGGGGACTCTAGGCCTTTCAAGGAGTAGCAGTCCCTGATGATTTTTTTGAGCCATCTAGCTAGTGAAGCTTTACTGCCTTTTTTCCCCTTATTTGGCCCCTAGAATTGGAAAAACAGCCCTTCGGATTGTCTAAAAGGGGCCGTTATTTCCAGATACGCAAGTAGGGACCTCCTTAAGTCTAAGCATTGGGAATCAGCAGGGGTATTAGAGGCTGTCTACTGGTAAAACTGGCAAAACTATCTCTTGATTCAAGTTGGAGCTGGATGGTACTTTTGGCAAGAACCCTGGCATTGTTCTAAGGATAACACACTCAGGTAAGACCCTAAGATAAGGCTCTTTACAGGACAGAGCTTGCAACTCGCCAACCCGTCTTGCAGAGGTAATCGCTATCAAGTATAGGGTTTTATATGAGAGAAGCTTAAGGCTTATACTGTGAAGTGGTTCGAACGTGGCACGGCTGTCTATGGCATAGGGGTGATCCGACCTGCTGAGGGAGCAGAACTTCCTTAATTTGGTATTCTTTGCGGTCGCCATGAAGTCTAAAGATGGTTTGTCCATTTTCCTGGTGATTTGAAGGAACACTTCCGGATTCAAGCTCCACTCTCCTGGGTGAATCCGTTTCCTGCTCAACCAATCCGCTTTCAGAATAAATACTCCTCGAATGTAGACTGCGGAGATTGATCTCAGATTGTGTTCTGCCCACCGCATGATCTGACTGCATTCCTTTTTGAGGGAATTGCTTCTGGTGCCCTCCTGTTTGTTTACATAAAAATCTGTGGGGAGGTTGTCTGACTGAATTTGGACATCGTGACGATGGAGTACAGTCTGAAAGTGTAATAGGGCTAGTTTGATCCCCCTGAGTTCTTCTGAGTAATTCATGTTGGATGAAAGGCAGCTGTCATGTTTGGACCATTTCTTTTGCACCCATGATGTTCCCACATGTGCACCCCAGCCTGAGCCTGAGGCATCCGTAGTGAGGAGCATCCGACGAACTGGTCTCAGAGACCTGCCTCAATCGAGATGGTAGGGTACCAGCCACCACTGGAGGTCTCGTCTCACGTCCGAAAATTTTTTACATTAGGATATAGAGAGACACTATTTTCTTGTCCCAACGTTTCAGTATGTTGGATTGTAACATTTGCGTGTGTGCCCTTGCCCAGGGTACCGCCTCGATAGCCGATATTAGAAGGCCTAACACTCTTATGGCCTGACAGATGGAGTAGTGATATTAGTCGTTGAACTCCTTGACGGATAGAATCTTTCCGGTCGCTGGACAATATCAGCGACATTTCTTATGTGTCTACCATCAAGTCTAAGTTCTTCAACCTGGTGCATGGTGTTAGATTAGACTTTTGGAGATTTATCATAAAACGTGCGAGATAAGCATGTCTAGAGTAACTTTTAGGTGCTTTGTAAGGATGTTGTAAAGGATCTGCCAGACACAGCTTCTGTGTCGACGCCTGTGATTAATCAGCCTGCATCTGTGCCTAGGTCTGCTAGAGTGACTCGATCTGCTACCACTCAGGCTGGTAGGCTGAGGAGTGGGAGAACCTATCACAGCCTGGCCAGACGGTTCTAGCTCCCGCCCTCGGTCTATGTATACCTTCATTTGCTTCTTGTCTTTGCCTGTGATTCTATCTTGTTTCCTGGCTCTGCTGTTCCAGCCATTACTATTGACCTCTGCTTCATTTTGACCCTGGCTTTACTGACTACGCTCTTGCTCTGCGTTTGGTACCTCGTACACTCCTGGTTTGACCCGGCTCGTTCACTACTCTTGTTGCTCACGGTGTTGCCGTGGCCAACTGCCCCATTTCCCTTAGCTTCTGTGTACCCTAGTCTGTTAGTCTGTCGTGCACGTATTAAGCGCAGGGACCGTCGTCCAGTTGTACGCCGTCGCCTAGGACCGGTCGTGCAAATAGGTAGGGACTGAGTGGTGGGTAGATTAGTGCTCACCTATCTGTCTCCCTACCCCATCATTACATAATCACAGGCCCATATACCTTTTCTACCCTAGTTCCTACTACTATGGACCCCCTTGAGACCCTGGCTCAGAGGTGCGACCAGCGTTATGCTAACCAGCTAGTGCCCTCCACCTCACCTCTTGAACCCCATCTCAAGTTGCCTGACCGGTTCTCAGGGGACCGGAAGACGTTTTTCTCCTTTTGGGAGAGTTGTAGACTCTATTTCCGTCTAAGGCCCCACTCCGCAGGTTCTGAGAGCCAGAGAGTGGGTATTATTGTCTCCCGGCTCCAGGACGGCCCCCAAGAATGGGCCTTCTCCTTGGCTCCTGACGCCCCTGAACTTTCCTCTGTTGACCTTTTTTTTTCCGCTCTCGGGCTCATCTATGACGAGACTGACAAGACTGCCTTTGCCGAGAGTCAGCTGGTGACCTTACGTCAGGGTAAGAGACCCGTTGAAGAGTACTGTTCTGACTTTAGGAAGTGGTGTGTAGCTTCTGGCTGGAATGACCCTGCCTTGAGGTGCCAGTTTAGATTGGGTCTGTCGAACGCCCTGAAAGACCAGTTAGTTAGCTATCGCTCTTCTGACTCTCTAGATCAGGTTATGGCTTTAGCGGTACGTCTTGACCGACGTCTCAGGGAACGACGACTTGAACGTTTTTGTGCCTTCTCCTCTAGCTCCCCCATGATGGCTCCCGAGGTTCCGTTACTTCGATCTTCCAGGGAAAAATTTGGATGAACCAATGCAACTCGGGGCCTCCGTGTCTCCCCAACAACGTAGAGAGCTCCGCAGGAAGAATGGTCTCTGCTTCTACTGTGCGGATGACAAGCATCAAGTGAACGACTGTCCTAGGCATAAGAATACTCCAGCCGGAAAACTTCCGCGCCTAAGTGACCATCGGGGAGGTCGCTTGGGCGCACAGGTATTTCCCGTAAATATGAAACCTAATAAGATCTTGCTTCCCTTTCAGGTCTCTTTTGAGGGTAGGTCTGCCACCGGCAGTGCCTTCGTGGATTCAGGGTCTTCTGCTAATATTATGTCTGTGGAATTTTCTATGTCTCTAGATATGCCATTGATTGATTTGCCTAAACCTGTCCCGGTAGTGGGTATCGACTTCACCCCACTTGCTAATGGTTATTTTACGCAGCATACCCCTGTTTTTGAACTAATTGTTGGCTCCATTCATTTGGAGCAGTGTTCTCTACTGGTGATGCAGGAATTATCGTCCGATTTGGTTTTAGGCCTTCCCTGGTTGCAGATGCATAATCCCACGTTTAACTGGAGTACTGGGGATCTTACTAAATGGGGTAATGAATGCATGAAGTCCTGTTTTTCTGTTAATTTTATTTCTCTTAACACTCTACCTGAGTTTATTCAGGACTTCGCTGATGTTTTTTCTAAAAAGGCCTCCGAAGTGTTACCTCCTCATAGAGAATACAATTGCGCAATCGATTTGGTACAAGGAGCTAAGCTCCCTAAGGGTAGGATATTTAATCTCTCTTGTCCCGAACGTGAGGCCATGGCAGAATATATCCAGGAAAGCCTGGCCAAGGGTTACATTCGCCCCTCTACTTCTCCGGTAGGTGATGGCTTCTTCTTCGTAGGGAAGAAGGATGGTGGTCTTAGGCCGTGCATCAATTACCAAAACTTGAATAAGGTCACTGTAAGGAACCAGTATCCCCTTCCTTTGATTCCTGATCTCTTCAATCAGGTTCAGGGAGCCCAATGGTTCTCTAAGTTTGATCTTCGGGGGGCTTATAACCTTATCCGAGTCAGAGAAGGGGATGAGTGGAAGACTGCGTTTAACACGCCCGAAGGTCATTTCGAATACCTCGTCATGCACTTTGGGTTGTGTAATGCTCCCGCGGTCTTCCAGAATTTCATAAATGAGATTTTAAGAGACTACCTGGGGGTATTTCTTGTAGTGTACCTTGATGACATACTTGTGTTTTCCAAGGACTGGTCCTACCACATTGAGCATGTCAGGAAGGTGCTCCGGGCCCTTCGGGAAAACAAACTCTTTGCTAAACCCGAAAAATGTGTGTTTGGGGTTCAGGAGATACCATTTTTGGGTCAAATCCTCACTCCTAATGAATTCTGCATGGACCCTGCCAAGGTTCAGGCTGTGGCTGAATGGGTCCAACCTGCCTCCCTGAAGGCGTTACAGTGCTTTCTGGGGTTTGCTAATCATTACAGGAGATTTATTGCTAACTTCTCGGTCATCGCTAAGCCTCTTACGGATCTTACTCGCAAGGGTGCTGATCTCCTCCACTGGCCTCCTGAGGCGGTCCAGGCTTTTGAGATCCTTAAGAAGTGCTTTATCTCTGCCCCAGTGCTGATTCAGCCTAACCAAATGGAGCCATTCATCGTGGAGGTTGACGCCTCCGAGGTGGCAGTGGGTGCTATCTTGTCCCAGGGTACCAGGTCCCTCACCCATGTCCGTCCCTGTGCCTACTTCTCCAGGAAGTTCTCGCCCACTGAGAGTAACTATGACGTGGGCAACCGCGAACTCTTAGCCATTAAATGGGCATTTGAAGAGTGGCACCACTTCTTGGAGGGGGCTAGGCACCAGGTAATGGTCCTTACCGACCACAAGAATCTGGTCTTCCTAGAATCTGCCCGGAGGCTAAACCCGAGACAAGCTCGATGGGCGTTGTATTTTACTAGATTCAACTTTGTGTTCACCTATAGGGCTGGGTCTAAAAATATTAAAGCTGATGCACTGTCGCGTAGCTTCATGGCCAGCCCACCTTCGGAGGAAGATCCTGCTTGTATTTTGCCCCCAGGTATAATAATATCCTCTGTTGATTCTGACTTAGTCTCCGAAATTGCGGCTGATCAAGGTTCAGCTCTCGGGAACCTTCCTGAGAATAAGCTGTTTGTTCCCCTGCAATTCCGGCTAAGGGTACTCAGGGAAAATCATGACTGCACTATCTGGCCATCCAGGCATCCTGGGTACCAAGCACCTAATTTCTAGAAACTATTGGTGGCCTGGCTTGCCTAAAGACGTTAAGGCCTACGTCGCCGCTTGTGAAATTTGTGCTAGGTACAAGACTCCCAGGTCCCGACCAGCGGGCTTACTATGTTCTTTGCCCATTCCCCAGAGACCTTGGACCCATATCTCCATGGATTTTATCACCGATCTGCCTCTATCTTAAGGCAAGTCGGTGGTGTGGGTTGTTGTAGGCTGCTTTAGTAAGATGTGCCACTTTGTGCCCCTCAAGAAACTACCCAATGCCAAGACGTTAGCTACTTTGTTTGTCAAACACATCCTGCGTCTCCATGGGGTTCCTGTCAATATTGTTTCTGACAGAGGGGTACAATTTGTTTCAATGTTTTGGAGAGCTTTCTGTAAAAAGTTGGAGATTGATCTGTCCTTCTCCTCGGCCTTCCATCCTGAAACTAATGGCCAAAATGAGAGGACTAATCAGTCCCTAGAACAATATTTAAGGTGTTTTATTTCTGACTGTCAATATGATTGGGTCTCCTTCATTCCCCTTGCCGAATTTTTGCTTAATAACCGGGTCAGTAAGTCGTCAGGGGTCTCCCCCTTTTTCTGTAATTTTGGGTTCAATCCACGGTTCTCCTCCGTTTCACCTGGTGGTTCCAACAATCCCGAGGTAGATGTCGTTCATCGGGAACTGTGCACAGTCTGGGCCCAGGTTCAGAAGAACCTAGAGGCGTCCCAGAGCATACGAAAGACTCAGGCAGATAGAAGACGTTCTGCTAACCCCTTGTTTGTGGTCGGGGATCTGGTGTGGCTGCCTTCAAAAAATTTGCCCCTTAAGGTTCCGTCCAAAAAATGTGCTCCCCGGTTTATAGGGCCATACAAGGTCATTGAGGTCCTTAACCCTGTCTCCTTCCGGCTGGAGTTCCCCCCGTCTTTTCAAATACACGACGTGTTTCATGCCTCCCTCCTGAAATGCTGCTCCCCGTCCTTGGTTACCTCAAGGAAACCTCCGGTCCCTGTTCTCACCCCTGAAGGGCTAGAATTCGAGGTGGCCAGGATTATGGACAGCAGGATGGTCCAAGGCTACCTCCAGTACCTGGTCCATTGGAGAGGATACGGGCCTGAGGAGAGGACTTGGGTACCCGCCCGGGATGTTCACACTGGGGTATTGCTCAGGAGGTTCCATGTTCGGTTCCCCAATAAGCCAGGTCCACCTAGGAAGGGTCCAGTGGCCCCTCATAAAAGGGGGGATACTGTAAAGGATCTGCCAGATACAGCTTCTGTGTCGATGCCCATGGTTAATCAGCCTGCATCTGTGCCTAGGTCTGCTAGAGTGACTCGGTCTATGTATACCTTCATTTGCTTCTTGTCTTAGCCTGTGATTCTATCTTGTTTCCTGGCTCTGCTGTTCCAGCCATTACTATTGACCTCTGCTTCATTTTGACCCTGGCTTTACTGACTACGCTCTTGTTCTGCGTTTGGTTCCTCGTACACTCCTGGTTTGACTCGGCTCGTTCACTACTCTTGTTGCTCACGGTGTTGACGTGGGCAACTACCCCATTTCCCTTAGCTTCTGTGTACCCTTGTCTGTTTGTCTGTCGTGCATGTATTAAGCGTAGGGACCGTCACCAAGTTGTACGCCGTCACCCAGGCGTCTGTGGACGTTTTCAGCCATAGGTGAACATACTTTCCTAGCCTTCCACCTACTGGACACTCCTCTCTCTTGGCGTCATAAGTTAGGATTTCTTTGAAAAGGGGATTTCTTCCTGAAAGGGGGGTTATCCTTTTGCTTGCTTTTGAACCTACACTGCCTGTCACCACCACGAAAATATTTTTGACCATTAGGGGATCTTTTGGAACGGGTATGAAAGGTTTTGAATGGCGGCCTCTTCCAGCTGTGGTCCGAAGAGAGAAGAGGGATGAAATGGTTCTGAGGATAACACACTCGTGCAAGATCCTAAGGTAAGGCTCTTTACAGGACAGAGGCATGAAAGAGGCATGAAATTTAAAATCTTACCTGTAAGTGGCAAACAAGGAAGAAACACCTTGTCATGACCATGGCAGAGGGCCGCCTGGTTTGCTTACCTCCTGATGGCTGCAGCCATGGATCACTGCGCGCTGGTCCCCATCTCCTCCTCAGGAGATGCCAGTGCTCACTTCTGCTTCGCTCTTCTGTGTCCCATAGGGTGTGCACGCACTCTCGTGCCCGCTCTTAAAGGGCCAGCACCCGCACCTGAAATAAAGACCAAATTAGCCCATGAGCACCATGGACTATAATAAGTGCTCTGCCCCTTCCTGCATTGCTTGAGCGTTGTTGTCATTACCCTAGTTTGTCTCTGCAAATGGTCTCCTAAGTGTCTTCCAGTTCCCAGTGTTTCCCGTTCCTGCTACCTGTAATCTGTATCCAGTGCTATCCTGGTCAAGTGCAGTATTGAGTTGGAGTCGAGCTGTGCTGTGTACCATACCTGTCCTGTTACACCACGCCTGGTGTCCGCCTGCTGCCAAAGTCCCTTCCGAACCTGCCTCGCTACTGTCTGAAGTTACCACAAGTACACCTATACGAACAATAGACTTTGACCTGTGTCCTGTTGGCCAGCTGCCATACCGTTAAGGCGGTACAACCCATTGGGTCCACGCACCCTACGTGACACACCTCAGTCATTACATCATGATAGCTAGATACCTTGGATTTCCAGGGTCCAGTAGCTTAACCAGGCCATAGCCCCAGATTCGCAGTTTTTCTTGAACCGCAGGGATCCCATGAGATTTCCGTTCTCACGCATGCGCAGTATGCACCAAGCCGGGGGAGCGCACGGCGCATGCGCCGGAAGCTGGCGTATACCTCATCTGACGGCGGCCATCTTGGTACACCCGCCCGGAGGTGCATGGGATCCACTTCTCCGAGCTGAGGGACAGGAACCTGTATGCCACTCCAGAATGGAAGCATGGCTTCTATTTTTGGTAAGATTTAGAAGCCAGGCCAAGGGACTGAGGAAACCCCCCATATATCATGGGTCGCAGCTTAGGGACAGAGGGCAGCTCCTGTATAAAACTTTCAGTATAGATGTCTTCACTATCCATGTTCATATAAGAAAATAATACTTTTTCTGAAGGTATTTGTGCTCTATTTAAGGCAACCTGGGACCTCCTAATTGTTTAATTGATTACTGCTGAGTAATATGGCACTTCTATCCGGTCAGATGAAGTATCTTAACCCTTAAGTGTGCTGCCATAGGACGATCAGGAAATATAGTATATCAGCGGTATGTATATATAGTATATTAGGGGTATGTGTATATAGTATATTAGGGGTATGTGTATATAGTATATTAGGGGTATGTGTATATTGTATATTAGGGGTATATATGTATAGTATATTAGGGGTATGTGTATATAGTATATTAGGGGTAGAGATGAGCAAACCGGGACAACCGAACCCGGTTTCGGTCCGAACATCGGGAAAAGTTTGGTTCGCAGCGAATCCGAACTTCACCGGGTTCGGCCGAACACGTTTTGACCGAACCCGGTCAAAAATATTATACAAATCGGCAGCCACTTGTCTCTATCAATCACTGATAGAGAAAAGAGGCTGTTGATTAAAAATAAAATAAAAAGCATTTCATACGTACCCGGTCGTTGTCTTGGTGACGAGTCCCTCTTCTTCCTCCAGTCCGACCTTCTTTCCTGACGCGGCAGCCTGTGATTGGCTGCAGAGGCCGCTGCAGCCTGTGATTGGCTGCAGAGGCCGCGGCAGCCTGTGAATGGCTGCAGCAGTCACATGGGCTGTAACGTCATCCAGGAATGTCGGGCCGGATGTCGAGAGGGACGCGTCACCAAGGCAACGGTTGGGAAACCGGACAGGAGGAAGCAGAAAGTTCTCGGTAAGTATGAACGTCGTTTTTTTTTACAGGTTACTCTATATTCTGATCGGAATTCACTGTACAGTGTGCTGAAACAGTTACTGCCGATCAGTTAACTCTTTCAGCACCCTGGACATTGACTAATTACTGACGTCGCCTAGCAACGCTGCCGTAATGACGGGTGCACACATGTAGCCACCCGTCATTACGGGGCCTCATGCACATGACCGTAAAAACACCCGTTTTTACGGGTCGTAATTACGACCCGAAATAGCGGGCCCATAGACTTCTGTTAGCCATGGGTACCTTCCCGTTTTCTCATGGGAAGGTGCCCGTGCCGTTAAAAAGATAGAACATGTTCTATTTTTTTATTTTACGGGCCGTGCTCCTATACTTTATAATGGGAGCACGGCTCGGAAAAACGACCGGCTGCCCGTGGCCGGCCGTGCTCATCTCCTGAAATACTCTGTGCTGCCTTAAGCTCTGTGGACAGGTCAGGATCCTGTTTCTTTTAAATGCTGCTGGGGAACCCGCTCAATCCACTATATAAGGCTGCGCTACAGTGCTTGGGAATAAGTGACTGGGGCAGAAGAGGATGGAGGCGCAGCCTTATATAGTGGATCGAGCGGGTTCCCCAATCTGCACGCTCCTCTCCTGAAATATTCTGTGCTGCTGTGAACTTTGCTCTTACCATTACGTAGCTCTCAGTCTGTTACCTCTCCTCCAGTGCTGTCCTCAATAACACCTTCACATGATTGGCAAGTCACCACCCCGCACAAGATCCGCACGCTCATCTCCTGAAATACTGTGTGCTGCCTTAAAATCTGTGGACAGGTCAGGATCCTGTTTCTTTTAAATGCTGCTGGGGAACCCGCTCGATCCACTATATAAGGCTGCGCCTCCATCCTCTTCTGCCCCAGTCACTTATTCCCAAGCACTGTAGCGCAGCCTTATATAGTGGATCGAGCGGGTTCCCCAGCAGCATTTAAAAGAAACAGTATCCTGACCTGTCCACAGAGTTTAAGGCAGCACAGAGTATTTCAGGAGATGAGCGTGCGGATCTTGTGCGGGGTGGTGACTTGCCAATCATGTGAAGGTGTTATTGAGGACAGGAGTGGAGGAGAGGTAACAGACTGAGAGCTACGAAATGGTAAGAGCAGAGTTCACAGCAGCACAGAATATTTCAGGAGAGGAGCGTGTGATTGGCTGCAGAGGCCGCTGCAGCCTATGATTGGCTGCAGAGGCTGCGGCAGCCTGTGATTGGCTGCAGAGGTCGCGGCAGCCTGTGATTGGCTGCAGAGGCTGCGGCAGCCTGTGATTGGCTGCAGAGGCCGCGGCAGCCTGTGATTGGCTGCAGAAGCGGTCACGTGACGTGCGTGACCGCCACTACAGCCTGTGATTGGCTGCAGCGAGCGGCGACATGGATGAAACGTCATCGCTAGAGGCCGGACAGGAGGAATGTAAGTATGAACGTATTTTTATTTTTATTTTATTACATTAAAATTTTATTTTCCGCGCGCCGAGCATGGTACTGTCAAGGTTGCTGAAAGAGTTAGTGCAGCCCATTAACTCTTTCAGCACCCTGGACAGTACCATGCTCGGCGCACAGAAATTACAGGTTCGGTCAGAACTAGTTCGGTCCGAATCGAACTTTTTAGTGAAATTCGGCGAACTAGCCGATCCAAACTTTTCATAAGTTCGCTCATCTCTAATTAGGGGTATATATGTATAGTATATTAGGGGTATGTGTATATAGTATATTAGGGGTATGTGTATATAGTATATTAGGGGTATGTGTATATAGTATATTAGGGGTATGTGTATATAGTATATTAGGGGTATGTATGTATAGTATATTAGTGGTATGTGTATATAGTATATTAGGGGTATGTGTATATAGTATATTAGGGGTATGTATGTATAGTATATTAGGGGTATGTGTATATAGTATATTAGGGGTATGTGTATATAGTATATTAGGGGTATGTGTATATAGTATATTAGGGGTATGTATGTATAGTATATTAGGGGTATGTGTATATAGTATATTAGGGGTATGTATGTATAGTATATTAGGGGTATGTGTATATAGTATATTAGGGGTATGTGTATAGTATATTAGGGGTATGTGTATATAGTATATTAGGGGTATGTGTATATAGCATATTAGGGGTATGTGTGTATAGTATATTAGGGGTATGTGTATATAGTATATTAGGGGTATGTGTGTATAGTATATTAGGGGTATATGTATAGTATATTAGGGGTATGTGTATATAGTATATTAGGTGTATGTATAGTATATTAGGGGTATGTGTATATAGTACATTAGGGGTATGTGTATATAGTATATTAGGGGTATGTGTATATAGTATATTAGGGGTATGTATGTATAGTATATTAGGGGTATGTGTATATAGTATATTAGGGGTATGTGTATATAGTATATTAGGGGTATGTATGGATAGTATATTAGGATTATGTATGTATAGTATATTAGGGGTATGTGTATATAGTATATTAGGGGTATGTGTGTATAGTATATTAGGGGTATGTGTATATAGTATATTAGGGGTATGTGTATAGTAAATTAGGGGTATGTGTATATAGTATATTAGGGGTATGTGTATATAGTATATTAGGGGTATGTGTGTATAGTATATTAGGGGTATGTGTATATAGTATATTAGGGGTATGTCTAGTATATTAGGGGTATGTGTATATAGTATATTAGGGGTATGTATGTATAGTATATTAGGGGTATGTATCTATAGTATATTAGGGGTATGTGTGTATAGTATATTAGGGGTATGTATATATAGTATATTAGGGGTATGTGTATAGTATATTAGGGGTATGTATGTATAGTAT
Source organism: Rhinoderma darwinii (assembly GCF_050947455.1). NCBI lineage: Eukaryota > Metazoa > Chordata > Amphibia > Anura > Rhinodermatidae > Rhinoderma > Rhinoderma darwinii. The sequence continues at coordinate 46,281,782 of NC_134690.1, read as the reverse complement.
ATTAGGGGTATGTATGTATAGTATATTAGGGGTATGTATGTATAGTATATTAGGGGTATGTGTATATAGTATATTAGGGGTATGTATGTATAGTATATTAGGGGAATGTGTATAGTATATTAGGGGTATGTGTATATAGTATATTAGGGGTATGTGTATATAGTATATTAGGGGTATGTGTATAAAGTATATTAGGGGTATGTGTATATAGTATATTAGGGGTATGTATGTATAGTATATTAGGGGTATGTATGTATAGTATATTAGGGGTATGTGTATAGTATATTAGGGGTATGTGTATATAGTATATTAGGGGTATGTGTGTATAGTATATTAGGGGTATGTATGTATAGTATATTAGGGGTATGTGTGTATAGTATATTAGGGGTATGTGTATATAGTATATTAGGGGTATGTGTATATAGTATATTAGGGGTATGTGTATATAGTATATTAGGGGTATGTGTATATAGTATATTAGGGGTATGTATGTATAGTATATTAGGGGTATGTATGTATAGTATATTAGGGGTATGTATGTATAGTATATTAGGGGTATGTATGTATAGTATATTAGGGGTATGTGTATATAGTATATTAGGTGTATGTATGTATAGTATATTAGGGGTATGTATATATAGTATATTAGGAGTATGTATGTATAGTATATTAGGGGTATGTATGTATAGTATATTAGGGGTATGTATGTATAGTATATTAGGGGTATGTGTGTATAGTATATTAGGGGTATGTGTATGTAGTATATTAGGGGTATGTGTATATAGTATATTAGGGGTATGTGTATATAGTATATTAGGGGTATGTGTATATAGTATATTAGGGGTATGTATGTATAGTATATTAGGGGTATGTATGTATAGTATATTAGGGGTATGTATGTATAGTATATTAGGGGTATGTATGTATAGTATATTAGGGGTATGTGTATATAGTATATTAGGTGTATGTATGTATAGTATATTAGGGTATGTATATATAGTATATTAGGGGTATGTGTATAGTATATTAGGGGTATGTGTGTATAGTATATTAAGGGTATGTGTATAGTATATTAGGGGTATGTGTATAGTATATTAGGGGTATGTGTATAGTATATTAGGGGTATGTATGTATAGTATATTAGGGGTATGTGTATATAGTATATTAGGGGTATATGTATATAGTATATTAGGGGTATGTGTATATAGTATATTAGGGGTATGTATGTATAGTATATTAGGGGTATGTGTATATAGTATATTAGGGGTATGTATGTATAGTATATTAGGGGTATGTGTATAGTATATTAGGGGTATGTGTATATAGTATATTAGGGGTATGTGTATATAGCATATTAGGGGTATGTGTGTATAGTATATTAGGGGTATGTGTATATAGTATATTAGGGGTATGTGTGTATAGTATATTAGGGGTATATGTATAGTATATTAGGGGTATGTGTATATAGTATATTAGGTGTATGTATAGTATATTAGGGGTATGTGTATATAGTACATTAGGGGTATGTGTATATAGTATATTAGGGGTATGTGTATATAGTATATTAGGGGTATGTATGTATAGTATATTAGGGGTATGTGTATATAGTATATTAGGGGTATGTGTATATAGTATATTAGGGGTATGTATGGATAGTATATTAGGATTATGTATGTATAGTATATTAGGGGTATGTGTATATAGTATATTAGGGGTATGTGTGTATAGTATATTAGGGGTATGTGTATATAGTATATTAGGGGTATGTGTATAGTAAATTAGGGGTATGTGTATATAGTATATTAGGGGTATGTGTATATAGTATATTAGGGGTATGTGTGTATAGTATATTAGGGGTATGTGTATATAGTATATTAGGGGTATGTCTAGTATATTAGGGGTATGTGTATATAGTATATTAGGGGTATGTATGTATAGTATATTAGGGGTATGTATTATAGTATATTAGGGGTATGTGTGTATAGTATATTAGGGGTATGTATATATAGTATATTAGGGGTATGTGTATAGTATATTAGGGGTATGTATGTATAGTATATTAGGGGTATGTATGTATAGTATATTAGGGGTATGTATGTATAGTATATTAGGGGTATGTGTATATAGTATATTAGGGGTATGTATGTATAGTATATTAGGGGAATGTGTATAGTATATTAGGGGTATGTGTATATAGTATATTAGGGGTATGTGTATATAGTATATTAGGGGTATGTGTATAAAGTATATTAGGGGTATGTGTATATAGTATATTAGGGGTATGTATGTATAGTATATTAGGGGTATGTATGTATAGTATATTAGGGGTATGTGTATAGTATATTAGGGGTATGTGTATATAGTATATTAGGGGTATGTGTGTATAGTATATTAGGGGTATGTATGTATAGTATATTAGGGGTATGTGTGTATAGTATATTAGGGGTATGTGTATATAGTATATTAGGGGTATGTGTATATAGTATATTAGGGGTATGTGTATATAGTATATTAGGGGTATGTGTATATAGTATATTAGGGGTATGTATGTATAGTATATTAGGGGTATGTATGTATAGTATATTAGGGGTATGTATGTATAGTATATTAGGGGTATGTATGTATAGTATATTAGGGGTATGTGTATATAGTATATTAGGTGTATGTATGTATAGTATATTAGGGGTATGTATATATAGTATATTAGGAGTATGTATGTATAGTATATTAGGGGTATGTATGTATAGTATATTAGGGGTATGTATGTATAGTATATTAGGGGTATGTGTGTATAGTATATTAGGGGTATGTGTATGTAGTATATTAGGGGTATGTGTATATAGTATATTAGGGGTATGTGTATATAGTATATTAGGGGTATGTGTATATAGTATATTAGGGGTATGTATGTATAGTATATTAGGGGTATGTATGTATAGTATATTAGGGGTATGTATGTATAGTATATTAGGGGTATGTATGTATAGTATATTAGGGGTATGTGTATATAGTATATTAGGTGTATGTATGTATAGTATATTAGGGTATGTATATATAGTATATTAGGGGTATGTGTATAGTATATTAGGGGTATGTGTGTATAGTATATTAAGGGTATGTGTATAGTATATTAGGGGTATGTGTATAGTATATTAGGGGTATGTGTATAGTATATTAGGGGTATGTATGTATAGTATATTAGGGGTATGTGTATATAGTATATTAGGGGTATATGTATATAGTATATTAGGGGTATGTGTATATAGTATATTAGGGGTATGTATGTATAGTATATTAGGGGTATGTGTATATAGTATATTAGGGGTATGTATGTATAGTATATTAGGGGTATGTATGTATAGTATATTAGGGGTATGTATATATAGTATATTAGGTGTATGTATGTATAGTATATTAGGGGTATGTATATATAGTATATTAGGTGTATGTATGTATAGTATATTAGGGTATGTATATATAGTATATTAGGGGTATGTGTATAGTATATTAGGGGTATGTGTGTATAGTATATTAAGGGTATGTGTATATAGTATATTAGGGGTATGTATGTATAGTATATTAGGGGTATGTATGTATAGTATATTAGGGGTATATGTATATAGTATATTAGGGGTATGTATGTATAGTATATTAGGGGTATGTATGTACAGTATATTAGGGGTATGTATGTATAGTATATTAGGGGTATATGTATATAGTATATTAGGGGTATGTGTATAGTATATTAAGGGTATGTGTATATAGTATATTAGGGGTATGTGTATATAGTATATTAGGGGTATGTGTATATAGTATATTAGGGGTATGTATGTATAGTATATTAGGGATATGTATGTATAGTATATTAGGGATATGTATGTATAGTATATTAGGGGTATGTGTGTATAGTATATTAGGGGTATATGTATATAGTATATTAGGGGTATGTGTATATAGTATATTAGGGGTATATGTATATAGTATATTAGGGGTATGTATGTACAGTATATTAGGGGTATGTATGTATAGTATATTAGGGGTATGTGTATATAGTATATTAGGGGTATGTGTATATAGTATATTAGGTGTATGTGTATATAGTATATTAGTGGTATGTGTATATAGTATATTAGGGGTATGTGTATATAGTATATTACGGGTATGTATGTATAGTATATTAGGGGTATGTATGTATAGTATATTAGGTGTATGTGTATAGTATATTAGGGGTATGTGTGTATAGTATATTAGGGGTATGTGTATAGTATATTAGGGGTATGTGTATATAGTATATTAGGGGTATGTGTATATAGTATATTAGGGGTATGTATGTATAGTATATTAGGGGTATGTGTATAGTATATTAGGGGTATGTATGTATAGTATATTAGGGGTATGTATGTATAGTATATTAGGGGTATGTGTATATAGTATATTAGGGGTATGTGTATATAGTATATTAGGGGTATGTGTGTATAGTATATTAGGGGTATGTGTGTATAGTATATTAGGGGTATGTGTGTATAGTATATTAGGGGTATGTATATAGTATATTAGGGGTATGTGTATATAGTATATTAGGGGTATGTGTGTATAGCATATTAGGGGTATATGTATATAGTATATTAGGGGTATGTATGTATAGTATATTAGGGGTATGTATGTATAGTATATTAGTTGTATGTATGTATAGTATATTAGGGGTATGTGTGTATAGTATATTAGGGGTATATGTATATAGTATATTAGGGGTATGTATGTATAGTATATTAGGGGTATGTATGTATAGTATATTAGTTGTATGTGTATATAGTATATTAGTTGTATGTATGTATAGTATATTAGTTGTATGTATGTATAGTATATTAGGGGTATGTGTATATAGTATATTAGGGGTATGTATAGTATATTAGGGGTATGTATGTATAGTATATTAGGGGTATGTATGTATAGTATATTAGGGGTATGTGTATATAGTATATTAGGGGTATGTGTATATAGTATATTAGGTGTATGTATGCATAGTATATTAGGGGTATGTATGTATAGTATATTGGGGGTATGTGTATATAGTATATTAGGGGTATGTGTGTATAGTATATTAGGGGTATGTGTGTATAGTATATTAGGGGTATGTATGTACAGTATATTAGGGGTATGTATGTATAGTATATTAGGGGTATGTATGTATATGTATAGTATATTAGGGGTATGTATGTACAGTATATTAGGGGTATGTGTGTATAGTATATTAGGGGTATGTATGTATAGTATATTAGGGGTATGTGTGTATAGTATATTAGGGGTATGTATGTATAGTATATTAGGGGTATGTGTATATAGTATATTAGGGGTATGTATGTATATAGTATATTAGGGGTATGTATGTATAGTATATTAGGGTATGTATGTATAGTATATTAGGGGTATGTATGTATATAGTATATTAGGGGTATGTGTATAGTATATTAAGGGTATGTGTATATAGTATATTAGGGGTATGTGTATATAGTATATTAGGGGTATGTATGTATAGTATATTAGGGGTATGTATGTATAGTATATTAGGGGTATGTATGTACAGTATATTAGGGGTATGTATGTATAGTATATTAGGGGTATGTGTGTATAGTATATTAGGGGTATGTATGTACAGTATATTATGGGTATGTATGTATGTATAGTATATTAGGGGTATATATGTATAGTATATTAGGGGTATGTATGTACAGTATATTAGGGGTATGTGTGTATAGTATATTAGGGGTATGTATATAGTATATTAGCGGTATGTATGTACAGTATATTAGGGGTATGTATGTATAGTATATTAGGGGTATGTATGTATAGTATATTAGGGGTATGTATGTACAGTATATTAGGGGTATGTGTGTATAGTATATTAGGGGTATGTGTATATAGTATATTAGGGGTATGTGTATATAGTATATTAGGGGTATGTGTATATAGTATATTAGGGGTATGTGTATATAGTATATTAGGGGTATGTATGTATAGTATATTAGGGGTATGTATGTATAGTATATTAGGGGTATGTATGTATAGTATATTAGGTGTATGTATGTATAGTATATTAGGGGTATGTATATATAGTATATTAGGGGTATGTGTATAGTATATTAGGGGTATGTGTATATAGTATATTAGGGGTATGTGTATATAGTATATTAGGGGTATGTATGTATAGTATATTAGGGGTATGTATGTATAGTATATTAGGGGTATATGTATATAGTATATTAGGGGTATGTATGTATAGTATATTAGGGGTATGTGTGTATAGTATATTAGGGGTATGTGTATATAGTATATTAGGGGTACGTGTATATAGTATATTAGGGGTATGTATGTATAGTATATTAGGGGTATGTATGTATAGTATATTAGGGGTATGTATGTATAGTATATTAGGGGTATGTGTATTAGTATATTAGGGGTATGTATAGTATATTAGGGGTATGTGTATATAGTATATTAGGGGTATGTGTATATAGTATATTAGGGGTATGTATAGTATATTAGGGGTATATGTATATAGTATATTAGGGGTATGTGTATATAGTATATTAGGGGTATGTATAGTATATTAGGGGTATGTGTATATAGTATATTAGGGGTATGTATGTATGTATAGTATATTAGGGGTATGTGTATATAGTATATTAGGTGTATGTGTACAGGTATATTAGGGGTATGTGTATATAGTATATTAGGGGTATGTATGTATAGTATATTAGGGGTATGTATGTATAGTATATTAGGGGTATGTGTATATAGTATATTAGGGGTATGTATGTATAGTATATTAGGGGTATGTATAGTATATTAGGGGTATGTGTATATAGTATATTAGGTGTATGTATGTATAGTATATTAGGGGTATGTGTGTATAGTATATTTGGGGTATGTGTATATAGTATATTAGGGGTATGTATGTATAGTATATTAGGGATATGTGTGTATAGTATATTAGGGGTATGTGTATATAGTATATTAGGGGTATGTGTATATAGTATATTAGGGGTATGTATATAGTATATTAGGGGTATGTGTATATAGTATATTAGGGGTATGTGTATATAGTATATTAGGGGTATGTATGTATAGTATATTAGGGGTATGTATGTATAGTATATTAGGGGTATGTGTGTATAGTATATTAGGGGTATGTGTATATAGTATATTAGGGGTATGTGTATATAGTATATTAGGGGTATGTGTATATAGTATATTAGGGGTATGTATAGTATATTAGGGGTATGTATGTATAGTATATTAGGGGTATGTGTATATAGTATATTAGGTGTATGTGTACAGTATATTAGGGGTATGTGTATATAGTATATTAGGGGTATGTATGTATAGTATATTAGGGGTATGTATGTATAGTATATTAGGGGTATGTGTATATAGTATATTAGGGGTATGTATGTATAGTATATTAGGGGTATGTATAGTATATTAGGGGTATGTGTATATAGTATATTAGGTGTATGTATGTATAGTATATTAGGGGTATGTGTGTATAGTATATTTGGGGTAATGTGTATATAGTATATTAGGGGTATGTATGTATAGTATATTAGGGGTATGTGTGTATAGTATATTAGGGGTATGTGTATATAGTATATTAGGGGTATGTGTGTATAGTATATTAGGGGGTATGTGTATATAGTATATTAGGGGTATGTGTATATAGTATATTAGGGGTATGTGTATATAGTATATTAGGGGTATGTATGTATAGTATATTAGGGGTATATGTATATAGTATATTAGGGGTATGTGTATAGTATATTAAGGGTATGTGTATATAGTATATTAGGGGTATGTATGTATTATTAGGGGTATGTGTATAGTATTATTAGGGGTATGTGTATATAGTATATTAGGGTTATGTGTATATAGTATATTAGGGGTATGTGTGTATAGTATATTAGGGGTATGTGTATATAGTATATTAGGGGTATGTATGTATAGTATATTAGGGGTATGTGTATATAGTATATTAGGGGTATGTGTATATAGTATATTAGGGGTATGTGTATATAGTATATTAGGGGTATGTGTATATAGTATATTAGGGGTATGTGTGTATAGTATATTAGGGGTATGTGTGTGTATAGTATATTAGGGGTATGTGTGTGTATAGTATATTAGGGGTATGTATATAGTATATTAGGGGTATGTGTTATAGTATATTAGGGGTATGTATGTATAGTATATTAGGGGTATGTGTATATAGTATATTAGGGGTATGTGTATATAGTATATTAGGGGTATGTGTATATAGTATATTAGGGGTATGTGTATATAGTATATTAGGGGTATGTGTATATAGTATATTAGGGGTATGTATGTATAGTATATTAGGGGTATGTGTATATAGTATATTAGGGGTATGTGTATATAGTATATTAGGGGTATGTGTATATAGTATATTAGGGGTAAGTGTATATAGTATGTATAGTATATTAGGGGTATGTGTATATAGTATATTAGGGATATTTATGTATAGTATATTAGGGGTATGTGTGTATAGTATATTAGGGGTATGTGTATATAGTATATTAGGGGTATGTGTATATAGTATATTAGGGGTATGTGTATATAGTATATTAGGGGTATGTATGTATAGTATATTAGGGGTATGTGTATATAGTATATTAGGGGTATGTGTGTATAGTATATTAGGGGTATGTATGTATAGTATATTAGGGATATGTATGTATAGTATATTAGGGGTATGTGTGTATAGTATATTAGGGGTATGTGTGTATAGTACTATTAGGGGTATGTGTATATAGTATATTAGGGGTATGTATGTATAGTATATTAGGGGTATGTGTGTATAGTATATTAGGGGTATGTGTATAGTATATTAGGGGTATGTGTATATAGTATATTAGGGGTATGTGTATATAGTATATTAGGGGTATGTGTATATAGTATATTAGGGGTATGTATGTATAGTATATTAGGGGTATGTATGTATAGTATATTAGGTGTATGTATGTATAGTATATTAGGGGTATGTATGTATAGTATATTAGGGGTATGTATGTATAGTATATTAGGTATATGTATGTATAGTATATTAGGGGTATGTATATATAGTATATTAGGGGTATGTGTATAGTATATTAGGGGTATGTGTATATAGTATATTAGGGTATGTGTATATAGTATATTAGGGGTATGTATGTATAGTATATTAGGGGTATGTATGTATAGTATATTAGGGGTATGTATGTATAGTATATTAGGGGTATGTATGTATAGTATATTAGGGGTATGTGTATATAGTATATTAGGGGTATGTGTATATAGTATATTAGGGGTATGTGTATATAGTATATTAGGGGTATGTGTGTATAGTATATTAGGGGTATGTGTATATAGTATATTAGGGGTATGTGTATATAGTATATTAGGGGTATGTGTATATAGTATATTAGGGGTATGTGTATATAGTATATTAGGGGTATGTGTATATAGTATATTAGGGGTATGTGTGTATAGTATATTAGGGGTATGTGTATATAGTATATTAGGGGTACGTGTATATAGTATATTAGGGGGTATGTATGTATAGTATATTAGGGGTATGTATGTATAGTATATTAGGGGTATGTATAGTATATTAGGGGTATGTGTATATAGTATATTAGGGGTATGTATAGTATATAGGGTATGTGTATATAGTATATTAGGGGTATGTGTATATAGTATATTAGGGGTATGTATAGTATATTAGGGGTATATGTATATAGTATATTAGGGGTATGTGTATATAGTATATTAGGGGTATGTATAGTATATTAGGGGTATATGTATATAGTATATTAGGGGTATGTGTATATAGTATATTAGGGGTATGTATGTATAGTATATTAGGGGTATGTGTATATAGTATATTAGGGGTATGTGTGTATAGTATATTAGGGGTATGTGTATATAGTATATTAGGGGTATGTGTATATAGTATATTAGGGGTATGTGTATATAGTATATTAGGGGTATGTATGTATAGTATATTAGGGGTATGTGTATATAGTATATTAGGTGTATGTGTATATAGTATATTAGGTGTATGTGTGTACAGTATATAGGGGTATGTGTATATAGTATATTAGGGGTATGTATGTATAGTATATTAGGGGTATGTATGTATAGTATATTAGGGGTATGTGTATAGTATATTAGGGGTATGTGTATATAGTATATTAGGGGTATGTGTATATAGTATATTAGGGGTATGTGTATATAGTATATTAGGGGTATGTATGTATAGTATATTAGGGGTATGTATGTATAGTATATTAGGGGTATGTGTATATAGTATATTAGGGGTATGTGTATATAGTATATTAGGGGTATGTATGTATAGTATATTAGGGGTATGTATAGTATATTAGGGGTATGTGTATATAGTATATTAGGTGTATGTATGTATAGTATATAGGGGTATGTGTGTAAAGTATATTTGGGGTATGTGTATATAGTATATTAGGGGTATGTATAGTATATTAGGGGTATTATGTATATAGTATATTAGGGGTATGTGTATATAGTATATTAGGGGTATGTATGTATAGTATATTAGGGGTATGTGTATATAGTATATTAGGGGTATGTGTGTATAGTATATTAGGGGTATGTGTATATAGTATATTAGGGGTATGTGTGTATAGTATATTAGGGGTATGTGTATATAGTATATTAGGGGTATGTGTGTATAGTATATTAGGGGTATGTGTATATAGTATAGGGGTATGTGTATATAGTATATTAGGGGTATGTGTATATAGTATATTAGGGGTATGTATGTATAGTATATTAGGGGTATATGTATATATATGGGGTATGTGTATAGTATATTAAGGGTATGTGTATATAGTATATTAGGGGTATGTATGTATAGTATATTAGGGGTATGTGTATAGTATATTAGGGGTATGTGTATATAGTATATTAGGGGTATGTGTATATAGTATATTAGGGGTATGTGTGTATAGTATATTAGGGGTATGTGTATATAGTATATTAGGGGTATGTATGTATATATAGTATATTAGGGGTATGTGTATATAGTATATTAGGGGTATGTGTATATAGTATATGAGGGGTATGTGTATATAGTATATTAGGGGTATGTATGTATAGTATATTAGGGGTATATGTATATAGTATATTAGGGGTATGTGTATAGTATATTAAGGGTATGTGTATATAGTATATTAGGGGTATGTATGTATAGTATATTAGGGGTATGTGTGTGTATAGTATATTAGGGGTATGTGTGTGTATAGTATATTAGGGGTATGTATATAGTATATTAGGGGTATGTGTATATAGTATATTAGGGGTATGTATGTATAGTATATTAGGGGTATGTGTATATAGTATATTAGGGGTATGTATGTATAGTATATTAGGGGTATGTGTATATAGTATATTAGGGGTATGTGTATATAGTATATTAGGGGTATGTGTATATAGTATATTAGGGGTATGTGTATATAGTATATTAGGGGTATGTATGTATAGTATATTAGGGATATGTATGTATAGTATATTAGGGGTATGTGTGTATAGTATATTAGGGGTATGTGTGTATAGTATATTAGGGGTATGTGTATATAGTATATTAGGGGTATGTATGTATAGTATATTAGGGGTATGTGTATATAGTATATTAGGGGGTATGTGTATATAGTATATTAGGGGTATGTGTATATAGTATATTAGGGGTATGTGTATATAGTATATTAGGGGTATGTATGTATGTATAGTATATTAGGGATATGTATGTATAGTATATTAGGGGTATGTGTATATAGTATATTAGGGGTATGTATAGTATATTAGGGGTATGTATGTTAGTATATTAGGTGTATGTATGTATAGTATATTAGGGGTATGTATGTATAGTATATTAGGGGTATGTGTATATAGTATATTAGGGGTATGTGTATATAGTATATTAGGGGTATGTGTATATAGTATATTAGGGGTATGTGTATATAGTATATTAGGGGTATGTGTATATAGTATATTAGGGGTATGTATGTATAGTATATTAGGGATATGTATGTATAGTATATTAGGGGTATGTGTGTATAGTATATTAGGGGTATGTGTATATAGTATATTAGGGGTATGTGTATATAGTATATTAGGGGTATGTGTATATAGTATATTAGGGGTATGTATGTATAGTATATTAGGGATATGTATGTATAGTATATTAGGGTATGTGTGTATAGTATATTAGGGGTATGTGTATATAGTATATTAGGGGTATGTGTATATAGTATATTAGGGGTATGTGTATATAGTATATTAGGGGTATGTGTATATAGTATATTAGGGGTATGTGTATATAGTATATTAGGGGTATGTGTATATAGTATATTAGGGGTATGTGTATATAGTATATTAGGGGTATGTGTATATAGTATATTAGGGGTATGTATGTATAGTATATTAGGGGTATGTGTATATAGTATATTAGGGGTATGTGTATATAGTATATTAGGGGTATGTGTATATAGTATATGTAATGGCAGGAAGGAGGTGAAGGGAAAGTGAGCCCTAATCTACCCACCGCCCTGTCCCTGCCTACTTGCAACGACCCGCCCTAGGCGACGAGGTACAACTGGGCGGCGGTCCCTACGCTGGCTAAGTGCACTGGAAGACAAACAGGGAACACGCAAGGGAAGGGGCAGTAGCCACGGAACGCCACGAGGAAACGGGGCGGCGAACGAACAGTCAGGACCAGGACGAAGTGAGTACACCCGAGCAGGCACGGAGACAGAAGCAAGCCAGGGCAAGCAAGCAGGTCAAGCAGAACTGCAGCAAGGCAGAAGCACGGCAGAAGCAGGCTGGAGCAAGCAGCAGTGGGGCCAGGAATCCAAAAGAATTACAAGCACTGAGGGAGAGCACAGGGCAGGTAATAAAGGGCAGGGGGCGGAGCTAACTCCGAGAGACCAGGCCGCGATAGGCTCTCCCACTCCTGAGCCTGCCACCCTGGTTGGTGGGAGATGGTGTCAGTCGAGCAGGTCTGGCCTCAGGTGTGGATTGATTAATCCCAGGAGTATAGCTAGATGAAGTACCTGGCAGATCCCTAACAGTACTCCCCCTTTTATGAGGGGCCACCGGACCCTTACTAAGGGGACCCGGTTTAGTGGGGAAGAGGAGGTGGAACCTCCTGATCAATACCCCAGCGTGAACATCACGGGCAGGTACCCAAGTCCTCTCCTCCGGCCCGTATCCTCTCCAATGGACCAGGTACTGGAGGGAGCCCTGGACCATCCTACTGTCCATAATCTTGGCCACCTCGAATTCCACCCCCTCAGGGGGTGAGAACGGGAACAGGAGGTATCCTCGAGGGGGACCAGGACGGGGAGCAGCGTTTAAGGAGGGAGGCATGGAAGACGTCATGTATGCGAAAGGATGGGGGGAGCTCCAGACGGAAGGATACAGGGTTGAGGACTTCAATGATCTTATAAGGTCCAATAAATCGGGGAGCAAACTTCCTGGACGGGACCTTAAGGCGCAAGTTCCTGGACGACAACCAGACCAAATCCCCGACGACAAACCGGGGGTTAGCAGAACGTCTACTATCCGCCTGAATCTTTTGTGCGCTCTGGGACGCCTCTAGGTTCTTCTGAACCTGGGCCCAGACAGTGCACAGTTCCCGATGAACCTCCTCTACCTCAGGATTATTGGAACAACCAGGGGAGACGGAGGAGAACCTTGGGTTAAACCCGAAATTACAGAAAAACGGGGAGACCCCTGACGAGTTACTGACCCGGTTATTCAGGGAAAATTCAGCAAGGGGAAGGAATGAGACCCAATCGAATTGACAGTCAGAGATGAAACACCTTAAATATTGTTCCAGGGATTGGTTGGTCCTTTCCGTTTGGCCATTAGTTTCGGGATGGAAGGCGGAGGAGAAGGACAGATCAATCTCCAACTTTTTACAAAAAGCTCTCCAAAATAAGGAAACAAATTGTACCCCTCTGTCAGAAACGATATTGACTGGGGCCCCATGGAGACGCAGGATGTGTTTCACAAACAAAGAAGCTA